>NC_137917.1:13333491-13370991 GCF_963457725.1 Sprattus sprattus | reverse complement strand
GATAGACATTTTTACTTGAACTGCTCCTATGGACAAAGCATTTTTACAAGATGCAAAATAATAGCAATAAAAAAGCACCTAATTGAATCCACCATACATAAAACATATTGCTCTTAGTTATGACATAGTGCTCACTGTCCAAGCATCATGCCTATAGCTTGATACCATATACACAGTGTGGATCCTTTGTCTAACCTTACCTGTTTCAAGTCATTTTACACTTTATAATGAGCAAGTGAGATAATGCTTTATCTGCTATCAGAGGGGAACATTCTGTGAACAACATTGGCGATGACGTAGGTGTAGGGCTGATCTATAGAACCTGCGTAAGATCCGCTATAGATTCGCCCTAGCGACGAGAGGCCAGATCTGAGAGTCTAGTTGAGCCAATCCACCGGCCCCTCAGCCTTAATCACATCTGATGGAGGATCGGCCCAAATCTATCGAGCGGCACCTACGTGTGGGTGGCGGATCAATACTGGCCAGTCTATACAAACACTGCGGCTTCTTTGGGAGGATCTCCTGCCATGCATCAACGCCGCCTGTCGCCACCGGCAACCACCAGGCCTCAGGCCAGAGTGTGCATTTAAACTCTCATTCCCACCTAACAGCCCTGAGCCATAGCCAGAGCAGGCATTCACTTACAGGTCAAACCTCATTTTAACTAGCAGGCACTCCCTTACAGCTTACACCTCATTTAAACTAGCCTTATTATTATTATTATTAGTAGTAGAAGTGGTAGTAATAGTATTTATTTATTTAGTTAGTATTATGAGCTTAAGATTGAATTAAATTAGCATAGTGCCAAATGATGATCTTTATGTCATCAATATATCAACATCTAATAAGGGCATAATGATCTAAAAGACGCACTAATAAATATTAAATATATCAAACCATACTTTTTTTGCAAAACCTTTGCCCATTGTTGAGTTCAGCTGGAGGAAGCGGGACATGATTCCTACTGCTGCTTGCAATCTTTTCAGCTACTGGTTGATAGATGGTGATGGCTTGGCTTAATGGCATATTTAGCACCCAGACAACTGGTGAGATATGTGTATGTTTAGTGGTGCCTGATCCAGGGCTTATTTGCAGCCATTTATATGTATGTGTGTGTGTGTGTGTGTGTGTGTGTGTGTGTGTGTGTGTGTGCGTGTGTGTGTGTGTGTGTGTGTGTGTGTGCACTCATTCATGTTTATGTATATGCATGAGTGCATGTGTATTTGTGTCTGTGTGTGTTTTATATGCATGTAAGCTTATGAGTTTGTGTGTGTGGGTGTGTGTGCGTGTGCGCTCATGAATGTGTGTGTCTATATGCGTCCTTGTGTGTATGTGTGCCTTTGTGTTTGTGTGTGTGCATTTGTGTTTGTGTGTGTGCATGCCTCTGTGTGTGTGTGTGTATGTGTGAGTGCCTGTCTGTGCGTATGTGTCTGTGTGTGTGTGCGTGTGTATCCTGTGAGTGAGTGTGTGTGTGTGTGTGGTTGTGAGTGTGAGTGTCTGTGTGTGTGCATGCCCTTTATGTGTGTGTATGTCTGTATGTGTGAGTGCCTGTGTGTGTGTGTGTGTGTGTGTGTGTGTGTGTGTGTGTGTGTGTGTGTGTGTGTGTGTGTGTGTGTCTGTGTGTGTGTCTGTGTGTGTGTCTGTGTGTGTGTGTGCATGCCTCTGTGTGTGTCTGTGTGTGTGTGTGTGCATGCCTCTGTGTGCGTGTGTGTCTGTGTGTGTGTGTGCATGCCGCTGTGTGTGTGTGTGTGTGTGTGTGTGTGTGTGTGTGTGTGTGTGAGTGTGTGTGTGAGTGCCTGTGTGTGCCTGGGTAAATAAATAAATGCGGGCCGCATAAAGGCCTGTCAGTGGAGCGTGTGAGAGCCATTAGCGCCTCAGCGCCGGCTCTCCGTCGGCCCTCCAATCAGAGGCACTGTGACGGGTGGGAGGCCGATCATGGCCGCTAATGCTAAACAGCCCCAGAATGGGCGATTACCCAGCCAGCCCCACCGCACTGGCTCATCCAGCTCCGCTCTGCCAGCTGCTGGGACTGATGCAAGGACACAGAGCAGGAGGAGGAGGAGGGCCTTCAACAAGAGAGCTCCGCTAGCCGGTCAGTTAGCTGCTCAGCTGATTAAGTTATACGCTGTTAGTTGTTGTTTTCTATTAAAGCTAAACTCGGCTGTTCATTAAACAAATCTATTTAATTTTCAAGATGTTTCAGTGATGGTATTAGTACAAAGACCCAATTAAATTCAATGATCATCACTCTCAAAAATTCAGTTTTTACAGCTGGATTTTAGAGGTAGCTGTTGAATTGGTATTGCATAACGCATGTTGTTGTTTTTTCATGACATTGCTTGTGTAGCATTTCAAGTATAAAAAATGTCAGACCAGATGAATTGACCAAAATCTAATCTTCATTCATGAGTAGATACTGAGCACAACCCTTCAAATCACAGCAACACAAGCCTTATAATGTCCACAAAAACAAACAGACAAACAAACAAACAGACAAATAAATAAATAAATAAGCAAACATGAGGCAATAACAAAGCAAAATTAAATAATATCCGTTCAAATACATGAAATGAGTTATTGGGGAGAACCATAACAGGAAATGTGCTAAAATGTCAGGGATGTCCCATCAATCACCCCAGTTAATTTCATTGTTGTGCTTGGGGGGAGTAGATTGAGACATCAAGGGGTAGGATGTTGATATAAGAAGGCAGGGTTATCTTTTATTTTGGCCTGGTTGCTGAGGCTTTATGTGTGTGTGTGTGTGTGTGTGTGTGTGTGTGTGTGTGTGTGTGTGTGTGTGTGTATGTGTGTGTGTGTGTGTGTTTCTGGGCATTGCCCTCTGTCCATGTGTCTGTGTGTGTTTGTGTATTATGCATGTGGATCTGGTTGTGCGTGTGCATGTGTATGTGTGCTTGAAGCTGTGCATGTGTGTGTGTGGATAAAGATGCGTCCTGTCCTCTTTGTGAGTGTGTGTGTGTGTGTGTGTGTGTGTGTGTCAATGCGTGTGTCTGGCCGTTGTCCTCTGTCCATGTGTATGTGTGTGTTTTTCTGGTTGTGCATGTGAGTATGTTTCTGTGTGCTTGAAGCTGTGCATGTGTCTGTGGATAAAGGTGTGTGTGTCTTGCATACTTGTGTGAGCGTGTGTGTCTGTCCAAGCATGTGTCTGGGTTGTGTCCTTTGTCCATGTGTATGTGTTTGTGTTTGTGTACTTGTATATGTATGTGTGTAGTTATGGTTGTGAGTGTGTATGTTCATGTGTGTTTGTGGCTGTGCATGTGTGAGTATGTAGGTGTTTGTTTGTGTGTGTGTGTTTGTATCTTGCCCTGTGTGTGAGAGTGTGTCTGTGTCTGTGTGAGTGTGAGTGTGAGTGTGAGTGTGAGTGTGAGTGTGAGTGTGAGTGTGAGTGTGAGTGTGAGTGTGAGTGTGAGTGTGAGTGTGTGTGTGTGTGTGTGTGTGTGTGTGAGTGTTTGTGTGACTGTGAGTGTGTGTTTGAGTGTGTGTGTGTGTGTGTGTGTGTGTGTGTGTGTGTGTGTGTGTGTGTGTGTGTGTGTGTGCGTGTGCGTGTGCGTGTGCGTGTATGTGTGTGTGTGTGTGTGTGTGTGTGTGTGTGCGTGTGCGTGTGCGTGTGCGTGTATGTGTGTGTGTGTGTGTGTGAGTGTGTGGTAATGCAATGTGAAGTCTGGCCCCTGGGGCCCTTGGTTGTCCAGCTCCACTGATTAAAGTCTGCTCTCTCTGCAGTGGCCGGCCCCTGAGTGAGTGTGTGTGCTCCCTGTCTCCCCTCACACACACCTAACTGACCCTGACATACACACAAACACACACACACACACACACACACACACACATCCCCCAGCACTGCATGCACCCAACCTTAGCACCAGATACCCATCAGACAGAGCACATAAGACTCAGATGCATGAGGAAGACCAGTGCAAATAAGCACAGAGATGTGACTAGTAATCATGCACAAACATACACACAAACACACTCCTTCTGTGCCCGCACGTCCCTGCTGTCGTAAACATCTTTCTTATACACACAAATTGCATTAACAAACCTACAGTACATAAACAAACAAACAAACTGAAGCACACACAAACAGGCATAGATTCATAAACCCATAGGCAGACACTAACGAAGCACCTGTGCTTACCTGCCACCCTCATACACCTCATATTTCCACAAAACCGCTGCCGTAATGGATTTGCCCCTATTTCTGGGAATGTGTTCTATGCAATGTGAGCACCAAATTGTCACACTACATCATCATCCATAGCCATTCATTTCAGCCTACTGCATGCAGAGACTGCCTAAGTCCAGATGGGAGAGTGAGTTTCGCACCCCTACCGAACAGCATCCCTTCTCTTCGCTCCCCTCTGATCCTCTTTTCTCCGTCTCCATCCCCTCCAATCAGCCATAAGGCCTGACCGTGAGCTGCCAGGGCAAACTAACACAGCGGCTGGTATTGATAAGTAAGTAAACTTTAATAAACGGCCTTTATTGAGCTAAATGAATCATAAAATTGCCTGGGCTGTGAGCGTTATAGTGGGATTGAGTATTGAGTAACGAGTTTTGTTGGGGGGGCAAGGGGTGGTGGCGGTACGAAGGGACCCACATGAGACTGAAGGTGACAGAGTAAGCGCTACGCTCACAAAATAAGCTTAGCTGTGCTGTCAATCATCTACAATGCTAGGCTCAAAGATGTAGCACCATGTGTTTTGGGACCTTAGTATGTAGGCACAACTTGAAACGGGGCAATGTGTTTTTAGCTTGTTTTTTCTTAAATATTAGCACTAGATTTACTTTGTATTTACAAATAAAAATATATGTTCAAGTAAAACCCAATAAGCTGGCAGTAGCTGTAGCGATTGGAAAAGCTCTACCTGTAGGCTATTGTTTGTTTTGAGTATTCCGTCTGAGGGGAAGAATGCTGATTCTCTTTATATCTCGTTCTCTATCTGTGACTCTCTCATACACTCTCTCTCTCATCCTCACTCTCTCTCTCTGTCTTTGTATTGCCCCTTTCTCTCTAACTCTGCCCCCCTCCCTCCCCCTCTCTGTCTAAAAACATTTTCCTGTCTTCACTCTCTAACATGACCACTTGCTTGAATGCAGGATTCAGTCAGCTTACACGTTGGCATATCGACAAGCCTCCTCCAGAGAGGCCTTCAGTGTCATTGCAGAATCGGTCAAAAAAAGAGAGGGCAAAAACAGCACAACTGCAAAGCCATTTGGATTTAAAAATGTTGTTGTGTGATCATGGTTCAATAGGAAAGGAAATTGAGTGTGCGAAACGTATCATTATTACGGCTGCCGTTCCTTTGTAATGACGATAACCACTCGGCACACCTCATCACCGCGGCTGCCTGACAAACGACGCAGGGAAATGGTCCCTGAAGATGAGAAACAGGACGAGGCAGATTTAACCGCCGAGGGATGGGACTGGGAAGAGCCGCCACGGCGGATGAGTGTGGAGATGGAGAGAGAGATAGAGAGAGAGAGAGAGAGAGAGAGAGATAGATAGAGAGAGAGAGAAAGAGAGAAAGCACCAGAGGAGAGGGTGATGGAGAAGGAGAAGAAGGTTATGGATTTTGGACAGACGATGCAGGCTGATGATAATCGGGCAAATGGTGCTGGGGAACACCTGGGGTACGTGTCAAAACATGATGGATAAAAAAAAAGAGAGAGAGAGTTTTTGTTTTGTTTGGAGGCAGTGAAGAGGTTTACTCCTTGGCAACACTGTCTAACAGAATGAGCTACAAAGAGGCAGCTCAAGGCTCAGAGGACTTGCAAAAGACTACTGCGAGAAATAATGGAGGCGCACAGACTTGAACTGTGGGGCAGAGATACAGGCTCTTTCAGAAGACATGCCAACACATTTAGACCAGCAATGGCCTTGGCGCAGGTTTCTAATTGTTATTAGAATGCAGGCCATGGTTCATTTAAAGATTAGTGTAGTTATAGTCCTCAGTCGTGAGATACATGTTGTTATAGTCCTCAGTCGTGAGATACGTGTTGCTCCTTAGATAGATAGATAGATGGATACTTTATTGATCCCGAGGGATATTAAGGTCATCCTAGTCGTGAGATACGTGTAGTTATAGTCCTCAGTCGTGAGATACGTGTTGCTATAGACCTCAGTCGTCAGATACGTGTAGTTATAGTCCTCAGTCGTGAGATACCTGTTGTTATAGTCCTCAGTCGTGAGATACGTGTTGTTATAGTCCTCAGTCGTGAGCTACGTGTTGTTATAGTCCTCAGTCGTGAGATACGTGTTGTTATAGTCCTCAGTCGTGAGATACGTGTTGTTATAGTCCTTAGATAGATAGATAGATGGATACTTTATTGATCCCGAGGGATATTAAGGTCATCCTAGTCGTGAGATACGTGTAGTTATAGTCCTCAGTCGTGAGATACGTGTTGCTATAGACCTCAGTCGTCAGATACGTGTAGTTATAGTCCTCAGTCATGAGATACGTGTTGTTATAGTCCTCAGTCGTGAGATTCGTGTTGTTATAGCCCTTAGTCCTTACATATGAGCAACAACTGAGCTCCAACATGCATATGCATAACGTGAGTGCAAACACACACACACACACACACACACACACACACACACACACACACACACACACACACACACACACACATACACACACACACACATAGCACACATGCACACGCACACACAAATTCATCGAAGTCACAGTCCTTGTGACCCACTGTGTCTCTGGGGTAATGAGAACATGGCTGACGCTCCACTTAAACACACCCCACCGGGTCTGGCTTGATCCTCGGCCGGCGTCTCTCGAACACGATCTCGCTCCCCACTGCTCCACGCCACATGTTTGCCAGACACCCTGCTCTCCCTGTTAAACTGTGAAAGGTCACGCCTACCGCTTCACACGCTGCATGCTAATTGCCTAATTCTGCAAATGATCAACACTAAGTACGCTACTCGGCTACATCTAATGCTGCGATGTGGGCTCTTGGACATGAGCAGGGTTTAATCAGAACACAAGCAACATGATCTGCAACAAACTATGCTCTTCAGGTATATTTGACATGGACATTTTCCTCCTTTTGTTGTATCATCTTATTGTATCATTTTTGTATTGTATAATTTGAATAAGGACTTAAAAAGCCTGTTTCAAAACCTGACACCTAGTTTTATCTTACTATGTATATACTGATAACAATATACTGTTGGTCTTCTTTCAATATGGTATAATGTGTTTAATAGGATACTTCTGCAGTAACAAGGACTAATTCATATTAAGTGTGACAAAAGCTTTTAATGAGCCCGGTGATTTAACACACTTTCAGTTCCCACCTGTCTGAGTATACACCCTCCCTAGCAGAAAGGTCTCAAACCATTTTAATTAGACTGCAAGTGGAGATTCCCCTTTATGGGGTTTATACTTAATTAGAGCGCAGAAACATAATATCTAATTTCAGAGTCTAATGGGAATTTATTGTGCATAGAGTAAAGTAACACAGGAGTGATCCCACAACAGAGAGAGAGAGAAAGAGAGAGAGCAGTCGCAGGGATGAGAGCAGCTGATCCACCCCATGCAGTTCTCACCTGGGGAAGCTCTCCCCCACTTTAAATTCATTGCTCACTTCTTAATGTTCTCCCTGCAATCAACCATCCTTTTATTCAACTCAATGTTTACCTCAGCCGTAGAACACTCTTTCAGCTAGTCATCCTCCTCTTCTCCGTGAGTGATGGCGAGAGAATATTAACCTCAGCCGTAGAACATTCTTTTTGCTAGTTATCCTCCTCTCCTCCATGAATGATGGCCAGAAAAGTGCTCTATTTAATCCATTTTGGCTATATGCTGTGCTTTTTTTCCTGTCTGTCTTTCTCTGTGCTGTTTTTCTCTTGCTTTTGTGCTCGCCGCCTGGTGACAGAACCCAGACTAATTGCAAACAATAATGCAAGTTTAAATCCGCTAATTGAAAAAGCTAATCCCCCTGCCCAATATATCCTTAGGAGCACTGGGGGAATCGGGAGGTGTGTGTGTGTGTGTGTGTGTGTGTGTGTGTGTGTGTGTGTGTGTGTATGTGTGTGCTTAAGGGCAACGTTTTAAAAGAATAATTTAGTCCAGCATTCGGTACTAGCAGTCACCTTCCTTAGGGCATAGGTGAGTGTGTCCTCACTGTATGCGTGAGTGTTTATGTGCGCACACACACACTCACACACACACACACACACACACACACACACACACACACACACACACACACACACACACACACACACACACACACACACACACGTGGGTAAACACTGTTTATTACCTCCGAATGCTCATGGCCCATGTCATTGAAGATGCATTAACTTGAGATGTGAAGCAAATGCATCCCTTCCAGTGACTCTCAGGCAGGCCTCTCCCCTCTGTCTCAGGTTAGTTCTCCACACTCTGTCAATATAACAGAGCCTGCTATCTTCCAGATCTCATTACAGGCCCATTCAATTAACCGTGGGGGTGGTGTCTGTGTGAAGCTCCCACGTCAACACGCGTGCCCAACATGGCCGCCGTTGCACGCGCTATATTGCTCTCACGATAACTGCAATTTACTCAAGAGTAGGATCTCAATGCAGCATTCTATTCTCATTGAAAATACACTAGTCCTACAGAGACCCATTGCGCAGTGGAGACGGCAGTAGAGACATCAGTGTAGGCATCGATTTCACCTAAAGTTTGGCCCCATGTGGAATAAAGATACTGACGCCTTGCTCATAGTAATCTCACGGAAGAGCTTTTCGAACAGTTACTACAGTGGTATTTGACTCAGGATGTGTGATGGAGTCTGCTGGCTGTGAGTGTTTGGCAGTGCTCAGAGAGCTGAACTAGCAGTTGTAGTAACACTGGGAGCTGTGACCCATGTGTTATGACTCAAGGCCCTGCGCTTGGCACTTATCTGGTGTTTCTTTGATTCATTGGATAAATGGAATCTTCCCACGCACTGCAGCAGAGCTTTTACAGCTCAGACGTCTTTTCAGTCGGTCACAACAAAAACTGCTGTCCACCGCCACCTCCACCACCGACAGCGCCACCTCCACCCAAAACTGCCAGGGAGGCTGCGCTTATCTGTTGAGGAGCGGATTAAATGTCTCATCACAAAACAGATGAGACTCAACTGCCAATCCATTGCTCTGTCACTCTCTCTCTCTCTCTCTCTCTCCCTACCCCCCCCTACAAGAGGAGCAAAGCTGTGATCTGCTAATGCTAGTGATGCTAATAACAAATGATTCATGAGCAGATTTGAGTTCTGAGAGCTCCCTGTGATTGTCTCCTGTGTATGCTATTCATTTAGGAAGATTCTGGCTATATTTCAGTTCCCCTGGAAATAATTCCTTCTGATCTGTTTGGAAGAGCACAATAGTGAATTATATCTAAATATGCCAACAACAGAAACAAAGTACCTCTTCTTTTTCTACAATAACAAATATGCATGGCAGTTCAATATGGTTTGATTTAGAAGATCAGACAGAAATTTACATGCACTATTACGACTACATCACCTCCCGCGGAGATCAATATTAGGCAATTGTCTCTGGCTGCAGAAAACAATGAGGTTCAGTCAGCACCAACATGCACACATTGTACTGCTTGTCATTGGATATTCAAAATGAAACTCAATGGTCTTAAGGGCCTATGATGCTAAACACCATGACGGCAAGCTAAGAGGATAAAAGAAGCGTCTTTGTGCCATTGTGAAGGAGAAAGGAAAACAATTAACCAAGGGCTCCCTGAGATCATAACTAATAATTGAAGTGAAATGAAGTGACAGGTTTAACAAGCAGGGATAATTTCACATTTCCTCTCAGCCTCGGGGAAATGTGCCCTTTAATTGAGTTTGCCAGCTCTTCGGCTCTTTGTTTGGCAAACAGACCCCATCCCAGCCTGGCCTGCCTCAGAGACCTATTATCCTAACCCTAATCTCCCCCTGTCTCTCTCGTTCTGTTTACCCCTCTCTCTCGCTCTGTCTCTTTCTCTATCTCTATCTCTATCTCTATATCTCTCTCTATCTCTCTCTCTCACACACACACACACACACACACACACACACACACACACACACACACTGTGGAGCTGTCTATGTGCAATATGCGCTATGCAGTGCTGTAGAGACATGCTTGGCAACACTGCTTAAAGAAGTTTATTTCTACCACAAAACTTCTTAAGATCAAACATTCACACTAGAAGCCCCTTAAATGCTGATTAGGGCTGTAACGATACACCTACCTCACGATTCGATTCGTATCACGATTCTTGACCCACGGTTCGATACACCCCACGATATTATAAAAAACATTAACGTGAATTAATTGATGCTAATACCTAGCGCGGTCTCTACAGGATTTCCCATATACGTTAGCATTAAGCTAACGTATTTTCTACCACAGTAAAACATGCAATACTATGTGATTGTTTTTAGAAAACGAATGTTACGTGTGATGAGATTGTCTGCTCAGTTTAGCAGTGCTACCCAAGCAAAGGTTTGAAAAGAACTTCAAGCTTCAGACTTTCTGTTAGGGAAACAGCTTTCTATCTGCCAAGCAAATGGCAGGCTCATGACAACACGCGCAACCTTTGGGAGCATGAACTGCACTGAGTAAATTTTGCGCAACAATTAACCCCAACGCTGAAGCAAGCAGCCGCCTTTACTAGCGAACCAAACTTTTTGTATCAAGTGACCGCTGAGGGCATGTCGCGGTTCTGCCTCCTCGCATCGCGATGCAGGTTCGTGGCCCAGAGTGTCGCGATTTCTCGGTTCGATCCAATATCGTTACAGCCCTAATGCTGATCCAATGGAGGGCCCTTCATCTCACAGAAATACACTGCAACAACACCCAGTTTATTTCCAGCCATTAGCTGTCATTCTTAGAAGTAATTTGTCATTCCTTGAAAGCAGGGAAAGCACAAAAAAACAATAATTCACATTATATACAGCATGTACCCATAGTGTTGCGGTGAGTTCACCTTTCAGAGACCGTTTCATGTTGACAAAAAACGTCATTCTAACTAAAAATTACAATAAACTATACCCAGAAGATGGCTGTTGCTTTTCTGTCTGGGGGGTGTCCATGCTCTGTCATCAGCACACAGCTGGTCTCTGTAGCCATACTGCCTCTGTGGTGGGGGGTGAAGGGGAGGAGATGAGGAAGAGCCGTGTAGAGGGAGCAGAGGTGGCCGGGACGTACTTACTGTGAAACAGGTGCAAACTGCTGCCACCATCACAGCCACACACACAGCATGTGGGAGAGCAGGGAACTCAATGGACTGTTAAATGGGAAATCATCTGTTTTTCAGCCAGTCTTAATGTCTTCTGACTCTTTCTCCTCTCTTTCTCTCTCTCTCTCTCTCTCTCTCTCTCTCTCTCTCTCTCTCTCTCTCTCTCTCTCTCTCTCTCTCTTTCTGCTGTGATGGGCCCGTGGCTTATCTAATCTACCATGAGCGTTTCTCCCCATAGTGTGTTCACAATAGTCTATTGCATTTGTCTGAGCTCTTCACCTCACCCATACCTGAGACAAACACTGCCACTGCACCCCTCCACTGGGTGGATTCAACGCCCTCCCTTCAGATCATCCACTCACACACACACAGAAGCACACACACACTTTTACAATAATTAACTTTACTCCAATTCCGCCAGTTCAGTTAATGGCTCCCTCTTTGAGAAAAGTCACCCTACACATTGACTTGGATAAAAACATTTACCTATCAAGTTTCCAGGTAGTTATAGTAAATTGAATTAGCAGGGAAATGTTTATCTGGTAATAAATGCGCTGGAAACATGGGGGAATTAGTTATTTGTACTCTCATGGATGGATATTGATCCCTAGTGGGCACTAAGGAGCATTAATGAATGTGTCGCGGAGGGCAAATAAACCCCATCAGGTACTAATGCCTCAACACAATCACTGAGTGAAAAGGAACAGGTGAATAGTAACATGAATTAGCCATTAACAGACAGAGTGGGCGCAATTACATTGAATTTTTTGCGTATAGCGTTTCACCCACACAGCTGATTAAGTCAGCAGACATCCACCATGAGACCTCTTCAGCACCTTATAATGGCTAAGTGACAACATTTAGGCTATACTGTGTGAGTAAGTTTGCCTTTTTTTTGCATTCCACAACCTAGTAGTATGTAGTAAACCTGATTATAAAAATAAATATATGAGTACATAAATAAATACATCTATAAATAAATCACTATATCACCTCTTACTTTACCCCTGTTATCAACTGTCTGTTTATAGTTTACTAGTGCAGTGCCCGTAGGAATAATGCATCATTCACGTTGCGCGGGTCCGCCCCTCTTTCTCTGAATTACTACACTACCCATAGTGCCTCACTACCCATAGTGCCTACGGCAAACGTTAAAATACAAATATCTAGCGAACTATGAATTCAGAAATCTTCAAAATCAAGGATGCACAGGTTCAAGCTACATGCAAAATCTCATAACTAACGTAACTAACGTCAGGGAGATACGCCCTAGACAGACTGACTGACAGACACACAGAGATTTCTGGATTTATAGATAGATATCAAAGTCATCAAAGCCCTTCGGATCTGCACTGGGCATCAACAGGCATCAGCTCTAAATCTAGCTGGCACCATTGACTTAAAAAAAAATGTAATCAAGTTGAAGGTAGGGTAATGCTGCCTTTTATGAAGCCTATTATTGCCTTTTATCCCCAGTATTTATCACCTTAAGCAAGTATAAGGTACATAAAAGTAAAATCAAATGACCGGACGCAACCCTCAAATAGTGCCGAAACAAACAAAATTAAGATATTCATTCCATAAAATGGCGAAGTACAGTAAAAAATGATAAAACAGAGTATCTATGACTTTCTGTCTTCCACCTCGCTTTGCCAGAGCTGAGAGGGCTATGCAGAGGGTCTGCAGAAGCTGGAGGAGAGCTGATGATTGTTGTCAGGCAGCAAGCATGAGAAATAGCCTCCAGCGTACGTGAACCTTTCCACCAATGCACGCTGTCAGGCATGCAAAGGAGGGAGATCATCCAGAAAGGCACCGCTAGGTAAGCACAACAGCGCGGCTTGCTCTGGGCTTCAGGGGCACGGCGCAGGAATAACCCATTTACTGCAGAATCCAACCTGCTTGCTTTGCTCTCCTACTAGCCATAGCCCCTTTTTCCTAGCTTCAGTTTGGTGTTGTGAGCTCCTTTGGTTAGTAATGGGTTTTAAGGTTTTTGTATCTGTGTGCATGAGTGTGTTTGTGTATGTGTGCATGTCCGGTGTGTGCGTGCCTGTGTGTGTGAGTATGTGTGTGTGTGCGTGAGTGTGTGTGTGTGTGTGTGTGTGTGTGTGTGTGTGTGTGTGTGTGTGTGTGTGTGTGTGTGTGTGTGTGTGTGTGTGTGTGTGTGTGTGTGTGTGTGTGTGTGTGCGTGCGTGCGTGCGTCTGTGAGTGTGTGTATGTGTGTTTGTGTGTGTGCGTGTGTATGTGTGTGTTTCATTTAGGTTATAAAATAATAACCAACAAAAACCCAAACTGCTGTCAAGCTTGTGAATTATTGCATCAGCTGATGTGCTTTCAATTCAAATTCACATTCTTCATTGCCTCTCTGTCTTCCTCCTTTATCTCACTCTCTCTTTTTCTTTTATGTGTTACTTCGGTATTGCCTCGCAATCTATCCGTTACTTCAGTATTGCCCCCACCAGTTTGATGGTTAGCCTGTACCGTGTGGAATTAATCCTGGAGCGGCCTCTAAATGGTTAATCAGCTTAATTGAATCCCTCTCGTTAAAGAGGCTAATGTAGCCGCGGGGCTGCAGGGGGCTCTGCGAAGCACGCCATTAGCGTGGAATGGGAGCCGCTACATCATCTGTTCCCCTTCCTCCAACCGACTACTCCAACTTTACATTAGCTTTTATACCCTCTCGTGAACGGCATATGGTGGTGCCATGCCAAATAGCGATAGATGTTACTTTGTCGCCATGGCCCCAGGGAGAGTTCTCAGCCTTAAAATGAAGCTTGCAAATCAGGAGCCCTTGACACTGCAATGGGTCTCGTAAAAGCCTACAGACCTGGACATTTATGTTGGTTGTGTAGTAGTCACATAATAAAATAAACAAATAATTGTTGACTTCTTATTAGTTCTTTCAGTCACTGCCCAGCAGGTCTGACACGGCCATACCAGTGTGAAGAGGACCGCTGTCAGCATGAGACAGAGAGGCAATGCCTGAGATTACTGAAATGGAAGCTGTGCCGCTAGGCCTGTTTTTCCATGCGTTTCCAGCCAGCGAAACCTTGGCTTCGATTCGGCTCAGGTCAGGCGCATTCAAGGGTCACAGCAAGGGTACCCGCAGCGTGCAGTCGATGGGAGAGTGTGGTTGGACAGGTAAAGGTCATCTAAAGGTTGCCATGGCAGAACTTCCACTGCAGGTGAAAGGAGGCGCTGCTGTGAGGCTCTGGTCTCAGTGTGATTTCTCCCTGCTCTCACTGGCTCTCGCCTCTTATAGATTTACTCTTTTCATTTGATCAAATAAAACATCTCTCTCGTCTTGTAAATCATTCTTTTGACAATCCTTTGATTATGTCTTTTCACACTCTGAGGTCTGGGGCATGTCAGGCACCTAGTTTGACGATGCCTTGACGTGTTTATATTTTTCCCATCTAAAAACATTTTCCCCTACACAAGAATTTTGCAAAAGAAGAGGGAATAAAAGCCTTTTTATAGTTTATCAAAAATGCTGACACGCAATGCATCAGATTTTAAATGTATAGAACATGGAATCACACTGGAACTCATATAAACTGAACAATAAAAGATGTATCATAATGATAATATAGAGAAAAAAATATTTGTCTGACTTAGGTAAGCTATTTGAGAAGCACAGCTGATTAGCTATGGGCTAATCAACAGAATAGCATCAGCCACTATCAAAATGAACAACTCACTCAACTAGTCATGAACAGAATGCTCAATTGGATCCAATCAACGCTTAAAAGGGACTATGTTCTTTCTTGCTGTCCTCATACTTTCATCCGATGAGAAGTTAAAACCAGGACAATGCTTGGACTACAGTAAATAGCCTTAGAGCTCACACTAAGACTAAGAAAAAGTTCAGCGGGGTGTCAATCTGTCAACTAGAGTTTAAACAGATAACTTGTAAGAAAGACTGCTCTGTTTAGATGGTGGACAATTACTGTGCCCCGAAATGTAAAAATAAACCTCTGAAAGACAACGGCCAGTCGTTTTATGGTTTCCCTGAGATCCTCAAAGAAGGAATTAGTGGATTTAGATTCAGCTCCTCGAGGTTATTTGTTCATTCCTTCATTCATTGCGGATCTTCAAATGATTTAGCCAGTTGTAGTCAAAATCATTCATGATTGAAATTGAAACCTTTACCTAGAATACAGTATATGCATAGAAAATAGTGTTATGGCTTAGTCAATAGCTTTAGAAAAAGGTCTTTTAAATATATTTGGCCAAAAAGCTGAAAAGAACCAAGCTAATCTTACAGTGCTTTGTTTCGCAACTTTTTTGCCTAGTATCAACCAAAAGGCTTTTTCTTACTAGGCTTCAGACTACTCTAGGTGTGATACCAGATACGGACCCTAATTTGGTCCATTTGGGCTTTTAGAAGCCCTTTTAGAAGGAGTAGCCAGTGAAGACGGAGGGATGGTTAAACAGACAGCCGTTTCTCTTGCCAGTGTGTTGAAGATAAATTTATTTATATCTGCTACATCTCTATTCTTCTTGTATTTCTCTCTCTCTCACACTCTCTCTCTCTCTCTCTCTCTCTCTCTCTCACACTCTCTCCATCCCTTAGAAGTCGTGACAAAGTAATCCAGCGTGAGGAGTTAGGCTGACCTCCCACGATCCCACGCAAATCCTCGCCACTGTCTCCCATACACAGTGTTTGATCTCGCTCTTCAGACACAGAAATGCAGCCTTCAGGGGGAGCTTTTTTACAATTATAAAACAAGCTCTGCTATCAGGCATACAAATGGGCAGTGCTTAAATGGTCTGGCCACTGCCTAGACTGCAGGGGCCTAACCAGGGAAACCCATGGGTGACAGAGATGCAGAGAGAGGATTAATAGTCTTAAACAGTCATCAGATTGATCCTTGTTCTTTGCAAGCACTGATAATTATAAGCAGGAGTGGGAATGTTCTAGTGGTACACATCCAAGCTGCACTCTTACGCTGTGTGTGTGTGTGTGTGTGTGTGTGTGTGTGTGTGTGTGTGTGTGTGTGTGTGTGTGTGTGTGTGTGTGTGTGTGTGTGTGTGTGTGTGTGTGTTTGTGTGTGTGTGTGTGTGTGTGTGTTTGTGTGTGTGTGTGTGTGTGTGTGTGTGTGTGTGTGTGTGTGTGTGTGTGTGTGTGAGAGAGTGTGTGTGTGTGTGTGTGTGTGAGAGAGAGAAAGAGAGGCTGTGTTCAAGGAGGGAGGATAAATCATTTGATCAATCATCTATGCTTAAGAGTATCAATGAAATTACTGATTTTGAACCTACAGTGTGTTGCTATAGCCAAGGTGAAAATACCGGTAGAGCAATCTTTCAATTCATTTAATTCAATTTAATTTCATTTCAATCTTTTCATCCTCCAGCACCCCTCTCTCCAGACACCCTTTCGTGCATCAAAATGGAAAAGGGGGTCAAATATTCATTCTAGCACAAGTTTTTGACCACTTCATGGAAATGCTGAACAGATTTAAGAATGATATTGAATCTGAGGTCATCAGTTACATGTCAGGTCCGGTAAGATCCACAACTTGATCTGAGTTCTTTTTCATGTCAACAGGAGTTCATAATGCCTCCCCTAAGTCCATTAGCTAACCTTTCACACACATTAACCTTAATGGCAAAGGGAACTGTTTGTCTTTTTAAATGCTTTCATCAGTGTGACATTAAGATCATCCTACTGCAGACATGGAGGTTACTCACTCACACATTAGGAGTTTCATGTTGTCTGACTCTATTGTCCTCACATCCTGCCACTCTAACCCTGTAAGCTCTTTCCTTCCATTTCCTGGTTACCTCTGAGTCAGTGTCTCTCACTCTATAAGCTCTTTCCTTTCATATCCTGGTTACCTCTGAGTCAGTGTCTCTCACTCTATAAGCTCTTTCCTTCCATTTCCTGGTTACCTCTGAGTCAGTGTCTCTCACTCTATAAGCCCTTTCCTTTCATATCCTGGTTACCTCTGAGTCAGTCTCTCTCACTCTATAAGCCCTTTCCTTTCATATCCTGGTTACCTCTGAGTCAGTCTCTCTCACTCTATAAGCCTGTGCTGGCATACGCCTGTGACGTCATTCTCAGTCACAACCACTGTTTGTGTGTGTGTGAGAGAGAGAGAGGGAAAGAAATACGTGTGGAAAAGAGAGATACACAGACAAAGAAGGAAAAAAAAGAAAAAACTTAGCCTCTGTGGGTAAGAGAGATCTAATGATGGCTCATGGCACTGACAGGGGCAGAGCAGAGACCGGCTCATTACAGACAACACGTCACATCACGTCACAGCCTCCACCAATCAAAAAGGCAAAGTGAGAGAGAGAAAACGCTGGAGAGCAAGAGAGAGAACGCTGGAAAGGGAGAAAGACAGCGATGGGATGAGAGGGGGGGGGGGGGGGGGGGGTTGATGTAGGCAGAGAGACTGGCTCTGGAATGCTAAGGACATTTTTACTACACTATATTCACTCTTTACTTTGACCAATGTATTACAGATCTAATGTACTACACTATATTCATTCTTCTTAAATTGTGGAGAATATATTTAGACACATTAACACAGGTTTATGTGCAAATATGCCCTATGACAATCAATAATATTTAAATCAAATATTTACTGAAGAATGTTTTGCACAACTTCATCCAATGATTAATTGATAAATGTAAAGAAAAACATTATGGATATACTGCTTTACAGATCTGTGGAAGGAGTACTGGTGTTAACTGTTTCTAAACAGGTTTTCTGAAGTGATGCTGTTCAGTTTGGACTGCACACCTGCACCCTCTGGCGAAAGGTGCAGTTGTGTGGGCAAGTTTGGGCATCCCAGGGGGCAAATAGCATCACGCCACGGCACTGTTATCATCTGAAGTGAAAAGGAGGTAAACACAACCCCAGCTGCCAACAGAGATTAAAAATAGTCTCTCCTCAGGGGTGGATAAAGTGGCCATTTTTATTTCATGAAAAAAAAAAATAGGGAAAAAAATGGTGGCATGTGTCCAGCAGTGTCCAAACCTTCGCATCCAACTGTAAGCCTGGGTGGTGTTCACTAGCCATAGGCAGGAAAGAACTAAACAGACCTGAACTGTAGGATAAGCAGCAGGCCCACGCCCCTGACAGACTAAACATAAGGGCTTAGTAGGCTAATGACCATTAATCCTAAAATCGTTATCTCACTGTATGATACTGAGTACTTTGATAATGAACCTATCAGCAATCAAAATGTTTGCCTGTGTAATGGAAAACCGTTGTGCATTCTTGGCATCAAGAGAATGTATCGATGCAACAGTCACACTTAACTTGTCTGGCGGAGAGCTGAAATGAATGCTGTGTTTAATAACATCCTGCCTGATACTGTAGAGGACACCGGGCCATTACTGACAGCATGTCACACCCTCCAACAATCAAACCCGGAGAGAACAAGTGAAGAACTCTCAACTGAAGAACAACAACCGCTTATCTCATATATTCAATAGTACTTTTGCCACTTTTACCATTCTTTAGACCAAAGTCAGTACTTCAGAAGCATAAAGCAGGACTAATGGGGAGTACACTAATCTTAGTGTCATATCTAGTCTAAGTGTTAAATCAACTAGTTAAGATCAAACCAGTGTGTTTACACTCTTTATCATAGACTCACATATATAGACGAGTATCTATCGCTGAGTTGCTAAAAAAACATAAATCTGATTCGTTAATTCTCGTCCTTGATAATCCCACAGAGGCTCAGGAGGCTGGAGGGACACAGAGACTTAATAGTATACCTGCTTGTCTATCTTATGCCTCTAGGTGTGTGTGTGTGTGTCTGTGTATGTGTTTGTGTATGTGTGCATGTATGTGTATGTGTGTGTGTGTGTTGAGGCAAGAAGCAGCTGACATGCCGTTCTGGGTTTGAGGTTTTTTTTTTTTTCACTCTGACATGATCACTCCTGTCTCCGGGGTAACCCGTCTCTAGGGACACCTGTCTACCTGGATACCCGCCGGTGACATGGCGGGGCTTGGAGTCATTAATCTACAGCCCTCAAGTCTGCTCAGCGGCCGTATGACAGCTTCCTGCCTCACCGCTCCGCACCACACCGACCGCACAAAAACGCAATTACAACCCTTACAAAAAAAACACAACATATTTTACCAGCCCTCTCCATTCTCTAGCTACTGTCTCTCTCTCTCTCAGACCGGGCCAAGAGTGTGTATATGCGTGTGTCTGTGTGCTGGAGATATTGCCATCTCTAATAAAGCACATTTGACAATCACAAAGTCCCTTCCACACAGTCCCCTTTAATTCCTTGAGCTGAATGGTCACAGGGGACACGAGGCCCAAGCTGACCGGCACTGGAGTGGGGTGCATCTCTGAAGAGAAGGTGCTTTAAAGAACGCATCAGGAGTGTTTACCTTTTTTATTAGTTTTTTTTCTCCACACTCATCTGTATCTGACATCAACATGAGTGAGAATAAATCAGCCACAGTGAATGTTTGCTTACATCTCCAGCTTGGGGCGGCACTCAGTGTGTCTCCTCTGAGACTGGAGGCCAGGGGACAGCTTGATAGTTTGGGCTTCGGCGTCTCCCGCTGGCCCTCATGTGACACATGCCTTTGCCAGGGCATGCACATGCCAAACCAGCTGCTGGAATAGCACTCTAGCGAGACCCGTGTCCAAATACCTAATACGGCATGTGGGCTTAGCCGCAGCCAAATCCCACATAGCCCGGCCAAGGCGGCCGGCTTCCATGACACACTGACGCAGGCAGCCAGCCACAGCCCGGCGGTGGGGGGGCTCTGCTTTTTGGGTTGGAGGGCAGGGAAGGGGACAGAGGAAGGGGGGGGCTGGCCACTGGAAAAGGAGGGAGGAGGGGATTTACATCCGCAACCCAATTTCCTGCAAAAGAGAGCCAAGACCACAACTGAAAAGTTGCAGCCAGAAAAAGGACGACAAGCACCAGTGGCCCTTGTCGCTTCCAAAGCCTTTTTTTGTGTGTGTTTCTGTCCTTCCTTTCTTAACTGGCCCATGCTGTGCAGAGGAGATGTGCCCTGGTCTCAGAGACCCAGAGCTCCAGGATCAGGGATGACTGTTGGTGTTCCACGAGAGGCACAAATGAGAGCTGACAGACCTCTGGGATATCCCTGTCATCAGGCACTAATCAAAGTTTAGATAACGAGGAGCGGAGACTCTCCAGTCAATCTGTTCCCCTTATCAAGCAGGTAATTGCTGAGGTGCAGTGGATGGTCATGACCATATCACGGCGCCTTCAGGTTTGGATTTCTGATCCTCGGCAGTCACTGGTTCAATCCATTCTATATATGATCATCAGAGAATGATGTGCAAGAGAAAATAGGTAAAATGGTTCATATACTATATGTTTTGTTGTTATTTTTCATGGATCATTGTTCCATTTTACAGCGTCTTTCTGTCTATTTCTTTTTTTTCTCAATTTCTTTCCTCCCTTTTTCCATTCTATCTTTCTTTTTGACTATAACAGTGAGATTGTATTTCATATGCTAGCCACTCTAAGGACCTTAAAACGTTTTCATTTAATGGTGCTGTAGAACTCACTCCAGGACCTTATTGAGAGCACAGCAGGAATTTAAATGGGGTAATAAATGAAAGGGGGTTCTCGCTTGCAGGACTGTGGGAGTTTCTTGGCCATTTTGGCTTTGGACCATCAGGCTGGGTCACATGCAATCCCCCAAGCCCTCTGCATAAACACACACATGAACACACTCACACACGTACGTACTCACACTGGCACAGGCGGTCACATCAGGACACATGCACACACACACTTGAGTATGTGTTGTGCCACACATATACACACAAGTGCAAACACGCACACACACACACACTGCATATCGAGAGAGAGACACACACACACACACACACACACACACACACACACTTGTGAATGTGTAGTGCCACACATAGACACAGGTGCAAACACACTGCATATCTAGATACACACACACACACAGTTCCAGCCCAGGCCCTTGGCATACTTCCCTGCCACACACCGAGCCACAGAGAAGCCTCTGCTCCATTGAGAGGCGGTGACAGACAGATTGATCAAAGAAGCCACTGAGCTGCAGTGGTGAGCGACCAGCCAGCCTGTGTGTGTGTGTGTGTGTGTGTGTGTGTGCGGGTTGTGGGGGGCAGACTCCTCAGCCTCATTCAATCTCTCCTCCCGTGTCTCCACATCACTCACTCCCTCTATCCCTCTCTCTGTTCATCCCCTTCTTCTGCTTCTCATGTCATATTCTGGAATTCTATGCATTTTGTCATCTAATTCTGCAGCCAGAATTGATTGCCGTTACTCAGCCCCGCTCGAATGCATTGGAGGAGTTATTGGATATGTGTGTGTGTGTGTGTGTGTGTGTGTGTGTGTGTGATGATGATGATAAACAGAGAGTTAGGTAATGTGATCCCATTCCCCAAATTGATGAATTCTCTCCACAAAGACAGAGAAGCAGAGAGAAAGCAAAAGAGACACACAGACAGAAAGAGAGAGAGAGAGAGAGAGAGACAGAAAGAGAGACAGAGAGAGAGATATGGATGGTAAAGTGTGACAGAGAAAACCAAGTCAACGCACACAAAAAATGCATTCTATATAAAAAAAAACTAAAGAAAAAAATCTTGTTCGGCATTTGATACCTCCATGTCCCTTTGCATTTGCTGAAATCTGTCTCCATCAGAAAAGTTTGGGAGGCCGCGGGGACAAACATGGCGGAGCTGTAGAGAATCAATCAGGCTTTGGGCTGTTGCTCACGACTCCAGCTGCCGCATGTTAACAAGCAGACAGGCAGCAGCACAGAGCTTCCTCAAAGCCACTCGTGGATTATGGTCTGGAGCTGGAGGAGACATTATTGGTGGTGGAGCATTTTTAACTGACCCTGAATTTCTGCTAGGCAGAGAGAGAGAGAGCGAGAAAGAGAGAGAGAGAGAGATGAGGAAGGAACAGTTTGAGATGGAGAAAAAAATGACATATGGTATCTCCCTTGCCTTCCTCTCTCTCTTCATCTGCTCCCCCTCCCTCCCTCCCTCCCTCCCTCCCTCTCTCCCTCTCTTTCCCTGCAGGAGCATTGAGTCTGGGGATACTGGCCATGCCTGGGTGTTTTTTGCGAATCTGCTAAAGATTAGTGCACTCAGAGTAAATCAGACAGAAGCTAAAGCAATTAGCACGGAGAGAAATTATGCTAATGAGCCCGCAGAGCTTGTTAGGTCATTTTCATTATGCATGTTAAGCCACGACTTGGGGCAGGGTAACTCCAAAGGAAGATTAATCGTCGCGTAAAAGGGCTGAAAAAGGTGCAGAACTAGTTTCCATAAATCAGCGCGGACAAACAAATATGAGAAACTCTTCCATATTAGGGGAAAAGAATTTTAAAAAATCATGCTAGGATTAATGAATGGACTTCTGCTTTCAAATAAAACAAATAAGCAACCCAAAGAATCCAGTATGCTTTCCAACAAGATATTTCCTGCTAAATATATCATTTAGCAAAGGTCAAAAAAGCATGTTTGGCATAACCAACAAACTAATAATTTCAAACCATTTCCCTCAGCTAATCCTGAGAAACTCCTGACTCTTTGTTTTTGTAGTCAGTGTAATCTGTCATGTGCGCTGATGCAGGGAGTTACGGTGGAGCACCGTTGTGGCACACAGCAGCCATAAATACAGCCCACAAATGAAGCCGTTCATCAAGTGTTTACGGGACCTTTCGCCATGTCAATATACATTAGCCGCTGACTGATTGCCATTTGTCTAATTAATCAATCCACGCCTCGGGACTCCTATGCCATTAATTCCCTGATGAGCTGGTCACTGTACAGGGCAGTGGGGGATAAATCTACCGTGCGCTCCACTCCAGAAATAACCATACTGGCCAAAATAAAACATACACACACACATAAACACTCACTCACACAATCACACACACTCACATAGTAACACACACACACACTGGTGTGTATGGTTGTCATAGGTTTCATGAGCGTCGTAATACAGAAGATTGAAGACAAGGGTTTAGGCCGAGGAGGGGTGTGTTGCTGATTCAGATGGTTACTTATTAATTGACTGTGTCAGCAGACAATTTACCTTATGGCTGCAGTCCCATTCAAGTCTTGTGTTTGTTTGTGTGTATGTGTGTAGTGGCGTGTGTATGTGTGTATTTGTGTGTGTGCATGCGTGTATTCGTGTGTGTTTGTGTGTCATTATATGCAACATAAGAGTACTCAAATCTGAAGTCGAAATTAGAATTCCCTCAAAGGAAAACACACCTGCAGGGGATTATCTTTTTCTTTTTTCTTTTTTTTTGTAGATGAAAAGTGAATTCTGAGACTCACGCTGAGCTGTGTTAACTTGAAGAGACAACATTTAATGTCACACTTAATACTATTGATTGAATCATAAAACACATGGCTTAAGTAGCGACGGCCCCGGATGCTGAGCTTGAGAGAAAAGCAGTTTGGCTCTCCCCGAGGCTCTATATAACACCTTCACAAACTCAACAGAACTTTGGCTGGCTGCGGCTAGCAATCCATAAGCTTTCAGTGGCATTAAAGGAGTAAACGCTGTGTCAACTCTCTAAAATAGGTTGCACACATTCTACAAATAATGGATTTTTATGGTTGCCTTCTGACCGGCCACACTGGGATCCCACACAGTCCAGAACATTCCCCTGCCAAAATGAAATAAGATGTGGGAAGATACATGCTGTCAGGGCCTGAGACAAAAAAACTAAAATTAGAATAAAAACCTTGTGTAGGTAGTATGCAATCCTATGTTTTACATCATGTTGGTAATTTTACCCTATTCATCAAATTTAACATCCACTGTGCAGTATGTATTAATTTCAATAATCAGTGAAACTGTACAAAGGTTGTACAAACTGTACAAAGGTTAATCACAAGCGATCTTAGACCATAACAGTCTTATGATTAGTTCTAAACTAAAAGTACAAATGTACCATATCCAGTGGACCTCATGGGACATTATGGCTGAGTTCAGTTTTCAGATGACACAGGGAACGGAGCCAACACTGAGCCAGCACTGAGCCAACACTGAGCCAACATTGAGCCAACACGATTCACTATCCCATAAAATGATGGCCTCTGCCTGAAGGTCAGACACAGCGTTTTCAGTAAGTCCAACATTTGCTGCCCGCCAGTCCACCAACTGGAATCTGACCAGTCGTCTCGGTTACGCAGCCCCCTTTCTCACCTTAGCAGTTGTTTTGGCAGCTGTCCTAATGGCAGGACGTTAAGTCCAGTCTGTAACCCTCTCCCTCTTTCTCCCTCTGTCTCCCTCTTTCTCCCTCCCTCTCTCACTCTGTTTCTCTCTACAGTGTCCCTCACTTACCTCTCTCCATCGTTACCCACACACTATACGCCCCTCTGTCATTCTCACCCTCAGCTGCACCTGCACCCCCTTAATGCACACAAACACAAATGCACGCAAACACACACACACACACACACAGACACACACACACACACAGACACACACACACACACACACACACACACACCTCTCATTCGCTCTTTTCTCTTGCTCTCTAGTGAGCTCCTATTCTGGCAGGAGTCCCAGATAAGAGTTCAGTGTGGATCCGGAGCCGAGGAGCTGCCTTCTCCTTCTCCTCTCCGCCTCTGTGCTGTTATCATAGGCTCTTCAGATCCCCCTAACAGGGGTCCCACTTATCACTCACAGGGTCGTCTCCTGCACACACTGGACATCGCGAGTTAGATCCCTGGGGTGGGATGGGTTTGGACGGGGGTTGTCAGCTGGGGTTCCCTCATCATCAGTTGCTGTGTGTGTGTGTTGAGAGGGCTGGTGGTGTGTGTTGGCATTTTTTTCATGTCCAAAAGCAATTTTTCCGTCCGTTTCTCTTCTGATAACATGAGGGAACCACCAGGGGTCTTACATGCCGCTATGCAATTTGCTGAGAACTGTTAGCCCTCCCAACAGGGTGTGCAACACAATGGTAGCAGAAATATATATATTTGGCCACGGAAAGAAATTGGTAAAGGTAGAAAATGGAATGTCAGTGCTTGTGAGCGTCAGAGATGGTTACATGATGCATTATAACGCATTATAAGTCACGCAGCTGCTGACATCTGTGCAAACTATAGCCAGATAAAACCAGAAATAAATAAGGCACACATGAGATACACTGCCTAACAATTACACTTATCACTTCAAAGGAGAGGCTGGTGAAAAGTAGATGCAACTGCAACTATGATTGAATCTGACTGTCTGTGTGGAGTATATTGCTTTTTGTGCTTTAATGATCTCTATGCGTCTTTGTGTATTTTTGTATTGATCATGGATGCCAGTGTTTATTGATTTCCTTTAGTTGACGAAAACCTTTCGCTGTTAATTCACCCACACTTAATTCAGAACCCTACGGGAGCTTACCGTCATGAAGCCGTCCAGCAGACCGGAGTCGGGTTTGGGCGGGGCTTGCAGGCGCTCCATAGACCACTTTTCCATGATGGCGTTCACCTGGCTGCTCTCGGTGTTCAGGATCCTAAAGCCTGTCATGTTCACGCCACTGTAGCGATATGGCTCCACGTCCAGGGCAAACAGGTCCTGAGGACACACAGTCAATTAGGTTAGATTACAGGCCAAGTTTATTAAGTACAGGTATGGGTGGGGAGGCACCTGAGTTCTAATCCCTAGCAGTGAGACTTGAAGGCTCCGCCGTAAGAGAGCCATAACACTGACATAAATGTATCACGGCAGATGCCATATCCTGTCACTAATGATTTAACAGTGTTAGAATGATCATAAAGGTTCATTTGCCATACCAAAGACTAATGAGGTTACATAACTAGACACCGTCTCACACGACAGCTTACCTTAGTTGTTGCTTGCAACATCTACAATACATCACCGACCTCTGAATACAACAAATGTTAAACCAGTTGTGTTTATAATTGATCAATTACAGAGTTACTAATATGTAATAACGATGTAATGTTAGGATTAGTTTAGTGGCATTGCTCCCATACAAGATCAAAAGGTGTGATGAAGTGAAACACTTCATATAAAGCTATAAATGATTTGTGTAGATGCTAAAAATCAAACACACTAAAGAATAATAATAATAATCATTCACATTCAAGTCCATGACAAACAGCATGGAGCATAACCCTACATTTCTAGAAAGTCACTTGTTTTTATTTCATATGAATTGCGCCCTTGTAACAGTAGCCCTCCTCTCTGCACGCTGACGTGAGAGTGCACACATATACGCCAGCCTTTGGGAGAGTCAGATCTGGCAGTGAATGGGGGACATATGTGGTCTCTGTAGCGGAGCTGTTGACGGCGGTGGCAGATTTAAACCTCCAGCCCTGGCTCCTCCGCCTGCCAAAGTCAACCCTGGCCTCACTCTGCTGGAGCGTCTCTGTGTCATATGACCGCATCTCCTGCACGCTTATCTGGCTCAGCATATTCAGTATAAACACTGAATAGGAAGAATCGATTACCATAAAGGGACAAAAAAAGGGACGAAATAGGGGAGAGAGAAAGGCGGGGAGGGGGTTTAAATCATTCACCTGGCAATAGTCAGGAACAGGGTTTTTGAAGGGGGAGATGCTCATTTTTTTTAAGCTCCCAAAAGCATACTCTCCCCCACCAAAGGGAGCGGCCAGACAAAAGGCAAACGTTTTGATGTGAACTCAAGCTGTGCATCTAGCCTCTGATGTCTTTGAGATTCTCTTCCAATGGGAAATATTAATACAGTTATAATAATGCCTTGAAATTGGGACCAAAAAAAGAGAGCCCAAGCCCAAGCAGGGCAAGAGACAAAGAGACAGACGTAATGAAGGTGAGAGACACACACACACACACACACACACACACACACACACACACACACACACACACACACACACACACACACACACACTTTGTGAGAAAGAGAGAGTGTAATGACAGAAGGAGGGAGAAAAAAGAAAGTGGGATGGAAGAAAAAGCACCTGTTTGAAATTTGGAAAAGGACACACAGTGAAGAGGTCAAGGTTTGGTGAAGAAAAATACCAGAAACATTATTAGCTATTTAAAATGTCAAGTGTGTGCTAAAAATCCCTGAGGAAACACAAGGATGAGTGTTCAGTGTGGATGAAAGAGGCTAAACACACACAGCCTACCCACTCCTCCTTTACTGCCCTGTTCGTCCATTCATCAACGCATCTATCTCTCTTGGGGGGGGGGGGATAATGTCCTATAACATTCCGACCCCCCACCACTCTGTTCTAAATTCGAAAAAGGTCTCATTGTTTTTTCTCCTGGTCATACAATCCAGGAGAGAAATCTGCCACTGAAAAGGACTCCGCAGCAAGCAGCAACAAAGGCTTTTGCAGCACTTTAAAAAACATCTTGCCAAGCATTTATGCCCGTGCCTACTAACACAATAGCAGTCCAAACAATTTGCACTAATTCTAAAGCTTGGTGGAGACTGAAAGGCAGAATAAAAGAACACACACAGCAGTCTGCACACCTGTCCCTTAATGTTGATGAAAGAAGCGACATCAAAACCAAAAGAGAGGTTCATGTTTCATACGCTTTATGCAGCATATGGCCTTACCAGTGTGGTGAAGATGTAGTGGTAATACTCTGTCATCATTCCCATGGACAAAGCCTAGAAGACAAAGGAGCAAAGAATCAAACACTTAACAGACAGACATATAGACAGACAGAAGGACAAAAATCAGACAGATAGACAGACAAACAGATAGAGATCGTTGCTTCCAATACCAAAATAAATATAATCCTGTCATATTATATTTGTGGTAAAGGTCTACGTGTATGTGTGTGCTATTTCTTCCCGTGGCTATTTATATGTACAGTTTATGTGTTTGCTGATGTTTGCCTGTGCAGCTATTTGTATATGTAGTATACTGTATGGGGATGTGTAGACGTATGTTGATTCATATGCATACTCATGAATCCTAAGCATGTTTGAAGCTGAACGCTCATTTCAAGCGTGTCACTCTTCGAGCCTCACACAGCCCTTCCTCTGCAGATGAGCAGGTGGGCCAGTCTGAGCCAGTGACTCTCGGGCACATTATGAAGCACTGATTATTATGGAAGTAGCAGCTAAAGAGTGTGATTAAATAGACCGGGGTCAGGGCTGTAATTGCTGCCAGTCTTGGGCCCGCTAAGTGTCCGGGATCGACAGGGAGCCTTCCGGATATCTGTGTCCCAGTAGACCCATCTCATTTTCTCGCCGACAAGCGAGAGGGACAGCCTGAGCCAATGGGGAGGCGAGCTGTCAGTCACACGGCGGACTTATTCGCAGGCAGGCGTCAGACTGTTTGCTTGTCGGCCTGTAAGGTAAGCTGTGCTTATCGGAAAAGACACTAATAGATTCCCGCTAGGTTTTTAATTTCTGCTGATAACATTCCTATTTTTTTTGCTCAGTCTAAGGTTTTTATGGTCTGCGCAGCACACTGTCTCACCCACTCCAATTGGCTAGATAACAACAAAGGAATTTGAATGAACCATGCCAATTCAGATGGCCCTGTTTGCAACCAAGCACTTCAAGCGATGATCCACTCAGTCAGCCTAACTCTGTATGACAGTGAGGAAGTCGTCACGCAGTCTTAAATGACTTCTAACAGAGTTTCAGAAGAGGAGTGCAATGGATTGGGGAGTATCACACAAAAACATTCCAGTGGATCATTACTCCCCATTAGCGGAACATATCTCATATGCCACTAATGATGAGTCTCCTTGACCTTCATTACCAATCCACCACTCTGAGATTGATTAAAAAGGCCTGTGAGTGAGTGCCAGAGTGAATCATGCTATCTTTAATATTTGATCATGCCTGTGAGCCGAAGGAAACATGAACGCTGCTAATTATGTTTCCTTTTAAAATACCAGCCTCTTCCCCAGAGCCGTTTTGGAGCAGCTGCACATGTGGAGATGTGTGGCATGTGGAGGCACTTGTGTTCTGCTGAACATGTTCTGAGGTGCACTACCGAACCAACCAAAAGATTTATATTGAAAATTGTAACATATATTACATCATTGAGTTGAGTTAGAAATATGGACCTGGAAAGGGATAAAATAGCATGGTGACAAAGTCTGAAATAAGAGAACAATTTAAAGCATGTGTGTGTGTGTATGTGTGTGTGTGTGTGTGTGTGTGTGTGTGTGTGTGTGTGTGTGTGTGTGTGTGTGTGTGTGTGTGTGTGTGTGTGTGTGTGTGTGTGTGTGTGGTTCGTGTGTGTGCGTGTGTGTGTGTGTCCATGTATGTGCAAGTGTGTGAGCTTTCATGTTTTGAGATGCTTTTGTGTGAGCGGTTGCTGGGTCCTCACCTGCTTCAGAATCCCAGCAGCCATCTCATGGCCGCAGTCGAAGATGACATGGAACTCCTTCCCTCGCTTCATCTCCTTCAACAAAGGTTTGGCGTCCTTCGTGTCCCCTGGCAACTGCCGGATTTTTAACCGGATGTTGTATCGGGAGGGGGCTTTAATGAGCTCCTGTAGCCGGATGAGACCTTGAGGAAGAAGAGGAAGGAGAGGAGGAAGAGAGAGGTGTGGGAGGATGCAGAGAATGAGAGAGAAATGAAGGGAGGGCGGGGAGAGAGGGAGACAGAGAGAGAGAGAGAAAAAAGCAGACACATTTCAAGCTTCAGTTTCAGTTTTAGTTCAGTTTCTTTCTGTTGTAACAAGAAATTGTTCATTAGGCAATCAAAAGACCTGTTGAAGCTGAAAAGAGGAAGCAGCCAGACTATGAAATAAAACCATATTAAAAAATATAATCAAAAACTTTCCAGGGCCAAGGACACTGAATAAACACTCACAGTAATACATGGGAAACACTTGAAATGGTTCAGGCAGCTGAATGTACAGCGCCTTAGTCTATTGCCATTCTGGAAAAGAAACTACAAATATGTATCTAGTATAATTGAAGTTAGACTCTGCATTCATTTGATTCCCTTGGTTTTAATTAGAGCTAGATAAGGACTCCCTATGAATAGATGGTCTAATGTCATCCAAGTTTAATGAAATCCATCCCTCTTTGAACATGTCAGGCTCAGTCTTCTTCTCCCTTCCTCCCTCTCTCTCCCTCTCTCTCTCTTTCTCTGTCTCTTTCTCTCTCCCTCCCGTCCTCCTTCCTTCTCTCTTTCTTCCTCTCTGTCTTCACCTCTCTCTCTCTCTCTTTCTCTCTGTCCATTTTCTGACTCATCCGAGTCTTCAGTCAGCTGAATGTGCTGCCTGAATGCTGCCAATTCATCTCATATATTGTCTGTCCTGAATGCCAATTGAGTGTGGAAGGCAGGAAACACGGTGACTCCTAATAATGGACATGCATATTTCTGGTCTCTATGGCCACTGGGTCATTGAGTCGGCTTATGAGAGGACTCTCTGGTCTAAAGAAGGACGGCTCTCACACATCTGGGAAACAGACCACACCGCCTGCTGTGAAGGAGAGGCCAGTTCTCGCATTGTGTATTTCCCACCTATTTTTACCCGCCATATTACCACTCTAATACAATCTGCTAACCCATAATGTTCGTAAAGACCTTCCAGTCTGGTGTTTTGCCATCATTGGTAACATATTGGCTACCTTTACAAGAGGTTTCAGTAGCCTACACCACGTGTGTAAACTGTAAGAAGCTTTGTCATGATTCTTAGCAGGAAAAGCTCTGAGCCCTAAGTACTATTTCCCATCATGGGGAAGAGAAGTCTGAAAGCTAGTATTTATCCTCTTCAAGAAGATTGTGCCTACATTTACCAGCTTCAATGCCATTTATTTTCTGTATGGTAGTAAGTAGTTTGTTGAGAATGTGGAGAAGTCCAGTGTGAAATATAGAATCCTTTGTTCTAACCAGGACCACTAGTCATATAATATAGACTTTGTGGCCAAAAATGTCAACACATTTGGATGGGAATACAGTTCTAGTCTGAGGTTGCTTTATCTCAGCACATCAGGGACGAAGCCAGTCAGAGCAGAGACACAGAGACATTGTCTGACTTAACATCCTTCTGCTGGCCTCAAAAACATTGTACCAGGTTTTTAGTTGAAACCTTGTTGATCTGGAAGCCCCTGCTTAAAGGGCAGTCACTGAGCTGCTGCAGACTGATGCTTGTGAAGGTCACTGCTCTGAGTCCTAAAAGACAGGCCCTCCCTGGGCTCCCCTGATGACCTGACGTTTGACCAGCACAGCATCTATCACATGACGCAGACTTTAGAAAGCACAGCTGAGCACCGCTCTCACAAGTCTCACCGCAGCAGGCTTCGCTTCAGCAGCTCCTCTGGCAAACTCACAGAAAGACAACATCACCCCCCCCCCCCCTTCCTCCCTTCCTCCTTTCCTCCCTTCCTCCTTTCCTCCTCTACTTCCTCCCTCGTTCCGGAGTGAGGGATGGAAAAGCAGCCAGATGTTTTCCTCTCCGCCCGGCGGCAGAGGCTCCCCTGCCGCCTCTTTTGGCTGGTGGCGTTATTTGTTTATTTCCCCGCTCCTCTCGAGTGCGTGGCGCTGTAGGACTATCGGCCTATAGCCCTGCTTTAGCGGCCAGCCCTTCCTTCAGCCCGACAGCCTCACACCGCCACTAGGAGGCCCCCCGTAATTCAGTGCTGCGCGTTGCCAAACGACACAGCCCTGGGGGGGTGCCCACGCAAATGCTGGAGATGCGTCATCAGCTGTGCTAAAGGAAGGTCAGCAGCAGCAGTGCAAGCACAGATATCATAGAATCTATGCATCACTAAGGGCATTCATACCATCTGGGTACAGCTGGAAGCAGTCATGCAAACATTATCTACCAAACTGTTAATTCAGCTGGGTATGACAAAGGGAAAAAAAAAGAACACTGGACTACTGATGCATAGTGTGAAGACTGCACTGTGATAACGTTCTGTTTTAGTTCAGGTAGTAATTAGGAAAGGTATTTCCTTGGAATAAAAACATAATTTGCTATATCCATGCCGAGCCATGTTCATTTTAGAAGTGTATCTGTGTAGGTAAACGTGCTGCTGTGGGAGGAAGCACAACGGTGTGAGTTAATAATAATGTATGATGTTTGCAGCAATGAAATGCCCTTCAACCTTTGAGTGGTTTAGAAGGATTTCGAATGCCTCTCCTCTCTTCTTTCCTCTCTGTCCTCTCTCACTCCTTCTCTTCTACTCCACAGATTAGAGAGAGAGCACAGGGCAGGATCCCAGAGAAAGAGAGGGGGGGGGGGGGGGTTGTGGAGAGTGAGGCAGCGAGTGAGAACGAGAAAGAGAGTGAAAGTGAAACACAACTGTCAGCGGTGATCTGTATTGACTGGGTCTAATGCCTTCAGACCGTTCCTGGGTCTGCATTTAACTCCGCATGAATATTTCATCGCCTTCAAAGCGTTTATTAGCAGTCTGTCGGGGGGCTCCTGAGCGTGAAACATATCAGCCTGTGATAAATATCCGCCCAGACCGCATCGCTCAAGTGTGCCCAAATAAAACAAAATCCCTTAGAGATGGCAGCATGCCCATTTCAGCCATGGAGATGTGGTTCTTCTGCGGTGGGAATATACTACCAGGGGGACAACCTTAGAGTGTGTTTCCTTCCAGTATGCCATCTGTGGAGGTGCACCACGAGATAGTGGAGAAATGGGGAGGTGTCTCGTGATGCAGGAAATTCTAGACAGCCCAGCCAAGGTTAATGCAGTCCACAGGGGCACGTCGACAAGTTTATTTATGTCCCATTATACGTGCCGGACAAATTGAAGTACGATTAAAACCGATCTCTGGTCAAAGGTTTTAATAGCGGCACCGAAGACATTCTACATTTGCAGGAATTACTCCCATTCTCACACACACACTCACACACACTCACATGTCCATTCTCCCCCCTTTTCATTCCCCTCTGCAGCCCTGTAAAGTCAAGCAGACTGCAGGCGACCAACAGATCCGACAAAACGATTTAACGTTGACGGTGGAGGGTAGAGAGGACTTCCAAGAGCCCGAGTGGCGCGCTACGCATTTCGGGCTTGGCCACGTTCAAGGGAGCACACTCAGCAGTTGGTGGGTGTGTCCGAGGGAACATCTGCTGCCGAAGCGGCGCATGCTGCCTGCTCGTCTCGAACACCTTGTCAAGGCCGCACACAGATGCAGTGCATTAATTAACATTTGTGTGCCATCTTGAGACGTCAGACACCATGAAGCACGAGCTTGCCTGGGCACGAGGATGAAATAAGCAGGGTATATAGAAGCACTGGGGTTTTTTCTTTCTGTTGTTGTTGCTTTGTTTTTCTTCTTTTTTTTCTCCGATACATTTTTTATAGGAGCAGATGAAAAGTTGAATCAATCCATGAGAGTCCCAACATCTTTGCAAAACAAATTCGCTCTTTTCAAATAAGAGTGCAGAGGAAAGACAACAAAGAAGGGGAAGAAAAAAAGATTCCTACAGCGTAATGGCATAAGCGAATATTAATCATAAGAGTGCCTATCCAAAAGCATTTCCAGAGGCGAGGAACGATCACAGCACTTATTACAGCAAAGCGGCAAAAACTGAAATTAGCTTGGCACTTGGAGGAATGTAAAGAAAGCAGGGGGAAAAGAGGGAAAAAAACAACAACACTAAAATTAAATGAAACGAAAGAATCTGCTGCACAGGAGCGGAGCGCAGGCGTGTGATGGGCTCGGCCCTTCATTACTGTGAGTGGGGAGGCTGCTGGTGTGGAGCAGTCGCACATATCAAATTGAAACAGATTACTGGAGGGGTCTTGGGAGAGTCTGGGTGCGCTCGAGCGCTGCTCACTTCAGTTCAGGCTCTTAGCAGATTTTGAAATGCGTTTATAGGCATCTCTGCTCGAGCAAACACATGATATAAAGCCACGGTGGCTAACAAACATAGACACCCCCTGTGCGCTTGGGGCCAGATGCTAAAAATGCAAACACAAACACAGGAGCCAGAAACTCATACGTGCACCCCACCAGCCTCTCCACACACACACACACACACACACACACACACACACACACACACACACACACACACACACACACACACACACACACACACACACACACACATATTCATATAATTAATGAGGCAAATATAATTTTATTTTTTTTTCATTGTGCAAACAATTTATGGTGCCTCAACTGATACTATCATATGTATCATCTGCTGGGCAAAACACCTTCTAAAATTGTACATGCAAAATACACACACGCACACACACACACACACACACACACACACACACACACACACACACACACACACACACACACACCCACACACACATACAAAGCTCGTCCTAAACACAAATTCACCAACTTCAGTAAAGACACACACACACACACAAACACACACACATAGACACACAATCTAAGAGTGAAAACTTTTCCCCCAGCCACATGCAATAAGCCCTTTTTGAAGGCAGCCATACAATCAGACACTCCTGAGTGAGCAAGCAGCTATACGGATGTCTACAGTGACCTTTAAACTAACGCAATTAAAAAAATGTCAGGCTTACATGGGTCAAACACGTCGCCATAAAAGAATTACACGCACCGGGCACACAGTAAATTAACTTCCTGCTGAGGGGAGAAATGCACTAAAAGGGGCTGTTTTGTACATTCAATTCCAGTTTTTATTGTTAGCTGTTGTGCCTGTCAACACAACCGCAATCCCCTGAGGAACCTTCTGAGGCTTAATGGCAGAAAAACAAAGATTCCCATTACAGATTGGGGCAGCACCAAAATCCAAGCTGTTTCTTTCTTTTTCTTTCTTTTTTTTTGAAGGGGGTAAGTAACCCGCCTAGCTTCCCTCTGACCCCTCTCTGCGCTATGCCGGCTGGCTGAGATGTTGTCACGGTAACTGGCCCATAAACGCAATGAGGAGGGCACTTAAACTGTCACTCTCTCCCGCTCCTGAGTGAATGAGAGAGAATGAGAGAAGGAGAGAGGGAAAGAGACAGAGAGAAAGAGAGGGAAAGAGAGAGAGAGAGAAAGAGAAAGGGAAATAGACAAAGAGAAAGAGAGAGTGGGTTAAAGAGAGAGAGAGAGGGTTAGAGAGAGAGAGAGGGTTAGAGAGAGAGAGAGAGAGAGAGAGAGAGAATGATTGAGACAGGACCAGAGACAGGAAGACAGGAAGAACAAATAATGGACACGGTGCCCACTCAAACACAGACACACAGACACACACACACACACACATACACATACACAAGAAATAACACACACACACACACACACAAACCTAGCCCAGCAGAGCTGTCTCACAAACTCTCACAAAAGCCCAAATGTTTTCCTCTGCACCCTGGCCCCGCCTGCCTGATGACAGATAGCACTACCAGACAGGCATCTACATCTCCTCTGACCAGTCTTGCTCTACCTCTACAGGGTGTGTGTGTGTGTGTGTGTGTGTGTGTGTGTGTGTGTGTGTGTGTGTGTGTGTGTGTGTGTGTGTGTGTGTGTGTGTGTGTATATATGTGTGTGTGTGTGTGTGTGTGTGTGTGTGTGTATGTGTGTGTGTGTGTGTGTGTGTGTGTGTGTGTGTGTGTGTGTGTGTGTGTGTGTGTGTGTGTGTGTGTGTGTGTGTGTGTGTGTGTGTGTGTGTGGCTCGGGGTGGGAGAGAGGAGTTGGGCCGCTGCTGCACTGTTGTCTAGTCACTATTCTCTGCTTATGATCCACCATCACTAATCATGTGGACATAGGATTACATGCTCACTAACATGACATAGTGATGACAAGCCCACTGACAGGACATAAGCGATCTTATGATAAATGGCATAATATAAGGGAATGTATGGTCACTGGCATAACAAGGAATCACATAATCACTGACATAACACAAGGGAGCGTATGGTCACTGACATAACATAAGGAATCATGGGGTCACTGACATACAGGAACATATATGGTCACTTGCACCAGCTAAGCGCTGGTACACTCCCACACATAAAGGGAGCATTCAGTCACTGACACCCCATAACGGATGGAATGCTCAGCTGTGTAGGGGGGGGGGGGGGGGGGGGGGGTGCAGGCAGCGTGTCTAGCTCATTTCCAGAGTGAAAATTAGAGGCAGTCCCAGCGTCCCCAAACAATCCAATTACCCCAGTTATTGTTTCCTATGGATGTGGGGTTGCCCCGGCTCTCGTCTGGCAGGGCTTTTTCCTAATGGATTTCAGCATGCTGGAGTGGGTGTGGGTGTGTTCACTTTGTGAGTCATCTCCATATCCATATTCTATGGCTAAGGCTATCCTATGTCTATCAAGCCAACGTTAGCACATTAGTCTAGGTTAAATCTAATGCAAGTCCCACATCAAGTCGTCTCTGTGTATGCACCTGTGTCAGTTCCCCTTCTACAACTATGTATAGCTGAACACACTATACTATGTACATAGTACAATATGGTATTCCACATCTGATATACTGTATACACAGTCTGTGACATATGGCATATCTAATACATATGTATCTGTAGCTCCTTGTCAGTTTGAGTGACGTGGTATTTGCCTGATATGACTAGGCAAGTCAGGCCGGTAAAAGCGGTCTGAAATGTAACACTGTTAAACCGTCTAAAGACTTTCTCCCTCCCCAACTCTTGCCGGCTCTGTCCCTCTTAGAGCTCCACCAGAGATGCCCTGAGCAGCGGAGGCCCACTGTCCCATTAAGGCCCTTTGATGAGGCTGCATGAAGGCTTGGATGGGGGAGGGGTGGCTAATCTGGCCGTCAACCCTGGCGCTGGCTCCGCTACCGACCCCTGGCATATGGCACGGGTGCCCCCGGCTGCTGTGGCCGTGGCGGTGCCCGCTACCTCGCCATGGCCTGTCAGCCGGGAGCTTTGGCCGGGACAGCAGACCTGTGGGAGAGCAGGAGGGGGGGGAGGAGGCAGGCGGGGGGCGGTGTAGCCCTTCTGCCCCCGGGGCCGGATCACTCAGGCGGGAAAGGGGACATGCTGTACCCGTCCAAACAGGCGTGGGCGGGTGGAGGGAACCACCGGCCTCCTCTGCAGGCTCACTGTGTGAAGGCTACGGTGGTGGACTATGCTGTTTAGAAAAGCAGGCATCTCATCTGCAGCATAGACTGGGCTATGTGTAGCACACTGAAGCCAATGCTAAAAAAAGGCAAGGATTTAGCCCAAGTCACTAATGGATGGTAATATTATAATCCTCAGGAACACACCCTGTCATCATAGCACACCATTTAGTTTATGCGGCTCTGACTTTAAATACTCAAAAAAGATGCAGTCAGCAGGCACCTGACAATCTTCTGACTTATGCATATGCTACCTCAGCACTGCAGTACTTAAGCTGTATGTGTGCGTGTGTGTGTTTATGTGTGTGTGTGTGT
>NC_137917.1:13318491-13328491 GCF_963457725.1 Sprattus sprattus | reverse complement strand
AATACAGAGAGAAAAGAGGGGGGGTCAGTGCAGGTCGCGCAGCAACTCTCTCGGTGACAAGCCGGGGTTGGAGGGGTCACGGCGACGCGTGTCTCTGGAGAGGGACCGGTGAGCACCGTGACACGTGTCAAACACTCATGCTCAATCTGTCGCCGGGACACACCGATCGCTGAACTACATCCCTGCTCTGCCCATCTCCAGTATTTCTAATGAGCACTACCTGACAGCAACCGCCGTCTCTGTGTCCCCAAGACCAATCAGAAGGCTTGTGCAGAAGGGAGTCTTGCCTGCCAATCAGATCACCAGGCACAAAATGTCACGTTTCTGGGCAAAGAATTCTCCTGAATATTATTGTAGTTGTTCCTGCATCTGAAAGGGTAACACACTGCGCTAATAAAATGGTGGGGATATGGGACCCCAGGAGAAAAAGGAAAAAGTGTAAAAGTGAATGTAGACTGTGCTGTAACTTGCGAGCAATTTTCTTAGCATCCCCCTAATTCCCCTGTTTTAAGTGCAGTGTTATGACTCCTTTTTCTAGCTCTGAGTTCTCAGTGGCTGTTCTTTCCTTCTAATCAGCTGTAATTTAGAGAACAATGTGCTCAATGTCTCTCTCCGCTGGGTGCTTCCTCCACACGCATGTCAATCTCGCTCTCTCTGTCCCCTCAGATCACAGTGCTTTATGCCTCCTCAATCAATCAACCACTGAGCACATTCGCCTGCATTATTAATCATACACGCACACCAGCAACACAATCAATGCCTTCACAATGCTGCCCCCTTGATCATAGCCACTTATTTAGTGGTGTTTCCTTTTAAGTCCATCTAAGCGACAAGCAGCTTAGAGGTGTCAAGGCAAAAGGGCCGATTATTTTCCCCCAAACAAATAGTCTCCTGTTGTATGAGGAATCAAGAAAACAAATGGATTTTTTCCTCGACTGCAATATGAGCAATTTACTCTTTAAGCTGATCGATCTACTCTGATCACAACGAGATCACAGCAAACACGGATCAATCCCGAGATCACATCGATCAGACCAAATGCTGTCTAGAAGAGGGGGGGATACCCAGCTTGATTTAATAGGCCCCAAATGCATAGCACACAGTGCAGTAGGGTAATGACAGGGTGCCAACGTCCAAACTATGGTCCACATCTTATGTGCTAATGAAAAACTCAAATGATATAATCAGCAGTTTAAAGGGGAAATAAGGTTCTTAATGTGTTCAACCCTTTATAGAAACTGTACTAAAATGGAAACTGTGTCACGTCCGCCCTTAGGGTGCTCTACTCATGGCTGCAAGTTGTAGCTATACAAATAGTTACATCGCTAAAAACAACATCTTCAGACATCGCTAAAAACAACATCTTCAGACAAAATGGCAAATTGGTTTAGCTGATACTGAATGACACGAACATAAAGACCTACCAACCAACAGCTCACTCACAGTAATACTCTGCAGCAACAGGGAATGTCATCTGTGTATTTGTATGGTAGTACAGGATTGCACACCTCCATTGAAACGGTTCTCTGAGGAGGATTCAGAATATTCCCCCACTGGAAACATTTTAGTGAGTGAAATATGGTATGCAGATGGGTGACTGAGTGAAGGCAGACATAAGTGGATGGATTATTTGATGAAAGTGATGAAAGATGCAGGGGGTGAAAGATAAGAATGCCACAAAGAGTTTCATTTTGTTGATGCTCAAGAATGATCTTTTTTTTCTCTCCTCCTCTTCCTCAACGCACTCCTCTGCAATCGATTGATATACTCCCCACTATCTTGGCAAGAACTGTCTCCACTTCAGAAGGGCTGGAGAGACTGCCTTTGATGTATAAGTTCAGTAATCCAGTCAATCACTGGTAATAATGCTGGTTTGGTTTGCTTAAATGGTTTCATTTGCATGTGTGTGTTTATGGGGTGGCTGGGTGTCCCATTTTGAGCAGGGTCAGAAGGCCACGCTCGACGGAGGAACCAGGAGTGACTTTAGCCTAGAGGAGATAAACGCAACTCAAAGGGCACGAAAGCGAGCTGAGTCAAAGGCATCAGAAGCCTGAGAAGCCTGATCTTTGCACGTGTAGCCCCCCCCCCCCCCCCCCCCCCCCATCCTTTTCAGTGGAAAACTGATTTCTATCTCGGTGATAGCTTCAGAGAAATGTGCTTGGCACTGATAACAATGAGAAGAAAACTGTGAGGCTGCTCTGAATGGGAAATTCAAGTGCAGTCAAGGAGCTGAAGGCTCATTCTGTCATATAATGTCACGAGTAATTGCAAGTGAAGACTTGGTCTAGGAGGTGAAGTTTGGCGGCAGGTTAACAGGCAGTTAAACTGTGGTCTGAATCATATGGTGAACGTCTATAAGGAGGAGATGGGCTATAACCCTGCTTGTGCTCTTCTTCTACTCATAAGAGTGCTGTACTTGACTTAACTATCAGTGGCATCTCTCCTTGTAAGGCACACAATATGTTGGCTTAGTCATTCATTTTAGGGCCCTTGACAGAAAACCGGAACACAGACTATAGTGAATGGGTGGAGATTCAGCAATGAAACATCATCTATCTCAATTTGTGTCTGTAAAAAAAAAAAATGATGGATGCTGCCATACAGCTCCACCCACCCGACCCCTCCACCCTCAACACCCCCTCACACAAAAAAACGGGTAGATTAATATGAAATTCACAGCTCACATCTCATCCTTGTTGCTGCAGAATGTAAATAAGCCTTTTTTTCTTCATATTTTGAAAATAAATATAGAAAGCAGAAGTTTGCTCGAAGCGAGCCCTGCGTTGCGGCGCTGTTGACAGTTTGATGGCTATCAGTGTCAGAGTATCAGTGCAGCATAACGGCTGACTGGCTTAGCGTGACGCTGGCACAGGACACGTTCCATCTTTATCATGGCAGGGACACCACTGCAACACTCCACTGAGCGCGTGCCTCTGTGTGTATGTGTGTGGGTGTGGGTATCTTTGATTGTGTGTGTGTGTGTGTGTGTGTGTTTGTATGTAGGGAGTTTGCTGTCTGAATAACTGAACTATTGCCTCCTATGAGTAACACAAACAATCCTCTCACAAGGGAATAAGTGGCATATGGTTTTATATATAAATATATATGTGTGTGTGTGTGTAGGCATGTGTGTGCCCACCTGTACCAACAAACACTGAAAACAACAAATGCGCAGTAAGTGTAGGTACACTTGCATGAGAGGGAGTGATTGATTGTGTCTGAGCAATGGTCCAAATCGCGGCAAGCTGCAAACTGATGCAGGGTAAGGTGGGCCCGACAGCCAGAGCCAGAGCCCAGCCTGGTGCATATTATACGCAGAGTCCGATCCGATCGGTGGCGCTTCCCTCCCCACTGCTCATGAAGGAGCTTTGATCAAACCCAGAAGGCAGTTCTTTTGCATAGTTATTTCTGCTGATGGGCGGTGGGTTTGCAGCGGAGCCCCAAAAACTTCAAACCACAGGCAGCAGCGCTTTGTTCTTTCTCTCTCTCTCCCTCTGACCCTCTGCACCGCCTCCTCTCATCTCTAAAGGTGAATCTATAGTCCAGGCCACAAGTGTCGCTCAACAAAAATGAGGGGTCTGGCGATGACTCAGTACCTTTGGGCTTTCATAGTCTGTCGCTGATGTCATCTGGTAATTTCTATGGTAACTCAGCTACCTAGCGAGCTAAAATGAGTTATCTAACAGTTCAAGTCGCATTGACCACGGAAGATGGGCAGAACAATCCTGAAGGAAACATTTAGTCACTCTAAACTTTGTGATCTTATCACTGACATAGAAAATTATATCTTCACGTCAACAAGGCAAAACGTCCATCGTATATCTTTTAATCCAATTAGACGACAACGACAAAGACTGTCTGCGCCCTTTCAAAATCTTAGGTGTACAGGACAAGGTCTGCGCCGCAGATGTGTCTGCGATGATTTTTTTCTCTTTTACATATTTTTTTGTCGAGCGACACTTTCACCTGGCGCTATAAATTGGCCTCTAGTGTATCTAGTCCATCTGCCGGACCTGAGTCAGGTCTCTTCAGTAGGCCTATCACATGGTAAGGTGTGCTCTGTTGTGGGAAAAAGACTGTGCAGGCAAGACACGGCTGGATGACTCCAAAAATGTCACCGCCTTTCTCCTGGTCCATTCAGATATTGGGAAACACACACCCACACACACAGACACACACACATTCACAAATGTCAGTGTGTGTTCTCGGTATGGGGAGATGCATTGTGCGCTGCTCACAGATCTTTAAATGTCAACGATTCCTCTAGACCTAAGAATGCGCGGAGGGACAGGAAGGTCTCTGCTCTCTGCCATCCTGATCCACTCACATGGGCTCTACACACCACACACACACACACACACACACCCACACACACACACACACACGCACACACAAACACTGTTCAATCTACAATCTACAGTTGAGCCACTGTAAGGCTCTTTTTGGTTATTACACCCAAAACACACTCACTCAACCAAATTCAACACACACTCACGCAACCAAATTCAACAAAGGCTTTACTTTAGCTGCCAGAGGGCCAAAGTGCTGTACAGCCCATTGTACACAAATAGTGTACATTTTCAAAAAGAGACCTGCTTCTTTAGCACAGGCAGTCTGAGACAGGATGCAACAAAATGGCCTCCCATTTCAAATCTGAAAATCATGCAAGTAGGACATTGGCAATCCACTTGAGACCATACTGATAGGAAGTACCCTAACAACACTGTGCTGACAAAAGACTTGAAAGAGGAGAGGAAACAGACCCCCCCCCCCCCGCCACCCCCCCCACACACACACACACACACATCCCAAATGTTAACGCAGCTCATTTCCACACCTGCTGAGAGGAGAGTAAAAGTGTCTGTGCTTTGCCATCTGTGTCAGTATTTGGACAACAACAACACTTTTGTTAATAGAGATATTTTTTACATCAACTGCAAAGGGAAAATGCACACACACACACACACACACACACACACACACACACACACACACACACCGAACACACACACACACACCGAACACACACGCACACACAATAACATACACACTATCTCCTCCTGTCTCTGGCTTGGAGGAATTGATTCCCTTAACAAGTATGCTGCTCCCTCTAGTTTAACTAACCTCAGAGTCGGTGCTATGGGCTCGCTGTCTGCTGCTCATTCTTAACTAACCTCAGAGTCAGTGCTATGGGCTCGCTGACTGTGGTACCCATTCTTATTTAATGAGTGCGATTCTTTCTGAACTTGGCCATGGTGAATTGATTTTCTCCACACACACATGCACCCCCGATATCATCTCTGCCGCACCAGAGATGGGGGATCTGGGGGATGGAAACAGCACACATGAACATACGCACACACACACATACGCACATACGCACATACGCACACACACACATACACACGCACACACACATACGCACGCACGCAAGCACACACACACTCACGCGTGCCCCTGACATGATTTGCTCTCATTTCACACACAATTTGACCCCTGACCCCTCGCAATGTGCTGTAATCCTACTGTGTTTAAGAGATCAGTCAGAGAAACAGTGCTTGGACTAATGAGATATGAACACGAGTCTCACGAGCCTTATCGACTTCACACCAAGGGACAGTTTTTAAGCTTTCCTCCTCTTCTTCCTCTGCTTTTTTTTGGCAAACAATCTTCCTTCCTCTTAACATCTTCCGAGATTAATTGAGGTGTGCATTTTTTTTTGTCCAGGCTGTGATGTGGGAGTTCTTAGAGACGGTCAAACGACAATCTTAAATTCTGCGTTTAAAAGTTGCGACCACTCCGGTTCTCCATTACTGTAATACAGCCCCATTATTGAGCATGTTCCACTTAAACTGACTATAAAGACACCAGTACTAGATACTAGTCCACAAACAGATTGTAACAAAAACACAAAAAGGGCAGCATGTAACACAACCTGCTACAAAAATACAGAGAAGGACTCAATACAACTCAACAATGCCACAACAATGCCACATTTATTCAACCAACCTTAAAACCTAAAACTTCAGATGGGTGCTCATGGGAGTATCCCAAACTGATGCTACGTGCTGAGAATCACGACTAAGGAATGGCATTTCAGAAAGCCTTATTAAGCTTGACTGCATGAAGCTCAACTGCTACAGCCTGGTGCTCACAGTGGCAAGCAGTAGGCCAAGATCATGCTCCGCCAGTATCACATACTGCTGGGGAAAAAGGACGCAAATGAGTGTAAGTTTGTAAATATGCAAATATGCATCAGAAGGCCACAGTCAGAATCCCACTAAGGGATCCATATTGGAATGAGATAGCATGTCTGCTGTGTGTTTCTTCGGTCTGATATTATTTACCATTTTACATCTTCATGAGTAAAATATACATGCACTGGCAGACACACACACGTGCATGCACTCACACACATACACACTGGAACAAAAACGTAGAATGTTCCTCATACTTGTTTCACAAAAGGACTTAGTTGTGCATTTTTAACTAGCTTTGAAAAAAAAGCCTGTTTTTGTATGCATCCTGAAAAAGGGAGCTTGGCACCCCCGCTCTAGGCATTATTAAACACACTGGGTCCTTTATTATCATCCACAGCTATTCCCTGTGCATCTGACATCTTCTTTGGAATTCATTCCCTACTGAACTGTGGGCTGGGACCCTATTTTGCCATATGAATATTTTGAAAAATTGAAGAGGATTGAGCCTGTGAAGACATGAGTGGTGGCACTGCTTACGGATTCACAAAATGAATCCTTTTTCACTTGCTTTATTGAAATAGTGGTCTGTGTGTTTAAGTGTGTGTGTGTGTATGTGTGTTTAAGTGTGTGTGTGTGCGTGTATGTGTGTGTGCGCTTGAAACAAGTAGAGTGCAGCAGAACACACACAACTGATAATAAGAAAACAAAGGCTAGCAAATCAAATTGACAGAAATTCTATTTTTCGTGAGGGGGGAAAAACCAGAACCGTCGAGAGGGTGTTGAATTATAATGTCAGGCAGAGATGCTTCTGATACTGGGAGCCCAGCATGACAGAGATAAAACATGAAATGGCGAAGTGTGTGTGTGTGTGTGTGTGTGTGTGTGTGTGTGTGTATGTGTGTGTGTGTGTGTGTGTGTGTGTGTCCAAAAGCATTTAATTCATTATGGAAGCACTTTAAAAGTGGCAGTGAATATATAAGGTCTCCGTGAGGTATCAGCTATAACCTCCTCCCATTGGCTGTCCAGCCAGCCTGCGCAAATCGCTCATGTCAGTGCTTTGTGACTAATGAACTCCAGCTCAGCAGCAAGGTCACGGACAGGTGGACTCCATGGCAACAACGGAACCTTACTCAAACAGTGGGCAGGCGTGGTTTCTCTGCTGGATTCCGGAAGGTTCTTTGTGAGTCTCCGAGACAGAACCGAGGTGGCGATAAATGCTGCAAAAGACAACTAGCTGTGCCGATAATGAACTTGTATCATGAGATTGCAACCAGGGATAGAGGAGCTGACATGTTTGCCTACTGTCAGCCCTGCTGTGCGGGACATCTCTTAGACTCAGTGAGCGATATCTACATGTCCTGATGTTTCTGTAGACTATAGAGGCGTTACGTGACAAACATGCAACTCTCCTTATACCGCACGTGTTTCACCACAAATTTAACAGAAACATTTTCTTTGAAGAAGATGTCTGTGTTCATAATGTATAAGGAAAAATATAAACATTTATGAAACTCAGTGTGAACCCAGAGAACGCACATGCTTCAAGCATGGATTATTGATTACCCTATGGACCGAACAGACCTGCCGTTGAACCAGCCAACACTCACACTCGCCTCACACACAGGTATGACCTCATGGCACAAAACTCTTCACATCTCAATGTTGCTATTTGGGTCCTCTGTCTTCAAACAATGTGAACGCTAGGCATTACCTGTCTATCTCAAACCTTTTGCATGCAGGCATTACCTGTCTATCCCAAACTATGTGCTCAATCTTTCAGGACCTTAACATCCTTGCACCTCAATGCTTTTATTTTAGATATTTATGATTGTTGAACACCCTCTTCCTTGTCTGTAAAACCGTAAGTAAGGGTCTCAGGTACATCTCAACTCTGCTTTATGCCCAGTGGCTGTACATAATTGTAATTTTTGTCAAACAGAATAATCATTGGGTATAAAAAAAAAAATTGACACATAAACAGCCACATACACAGCCATCCAACCGTACACCCACTCATAGACCGACAAATGCCCCCATGTCCTCCCACACAGCTTTTCACATAGTACACAGACAGAAAAGCACCAAACCCTGATGGATTTCATCTTTCTCTCTCTCTCTCTCTCTCTCTCTCTCGCTCTCTCTCTCTCCCTTTCTCTCTCTCTCTCTCATACTCACTCATTCTCACTCACACACACACACACACACACACACACACACACACACATGTGGATGTGTTATAACCTAATATTTCTGTGGCCGCGGATTTTCTGCCGCTCTTTCTGACCCTCTTGGGGTTGTGGCGGTGTCTTCAGGTATGAGTCTCAGTATGTATTAAGCGGAGGCTAATATATTAAATGACATTTCAAACTGAATCAGTGCACACACAGCGCCGCTCTTCCTGGGGGCACTGGGAGGGCCGTCTGCTAAGACAACCAAACCAAATTTGTTTCGATGAATGAAGAGTTGCTACCTCCAGCCATGTATCTGTTCTCTTTATGCCTTTCTTATCTCTCTAGCTTTCTCTCTCCCTCCGTCATTTTTTCTCTCTCTCTCTCTCTCTGTCTCGCTCGCGCTCTTTCTTTGATCCTCATATCTCTTTTCTCAAGGACACTTCCTTCACTCCTGCTCTCTCTCTCTCTCTCTCTCTCTCTCTCTCTCTTGCAGATCTTCCGTCTACTTTGAAACTTTGCAGTCACTCCCTTCATCTCACCCTCACACATCCTTCCCTGCATACCTCGAGGAGACTATGCCACCGTAACCGTCCAGTGCTCTTGTTACCATTTTCATGAATCCCCATTTTGACCCAAAAAAAGAAGAAAATGGCAGCCAAAAGAAATGGCGCTTCCTTCTTTCCCTGCATGAGTCACCATTTCCAGCAGGCAGAGAGTAGGTCATACCTGTCTCCAGTTATTTCAAAATGTCTCCTTGACTCCAGCCACCGCTGCCTTTTGCTCATCTAGAATAAAAAACCCAATAACGTTTCGTCTCAGTAGTGTAAATATCCCAGGGACTCTTGGTCATGAGCAGACGCCATGTTGTAGGCTGAAGATTTCTCAAGAACTTGCTCTATGCACACCACTTGTACTACTTATACGCCACATAAAACCCATCAATTCTAATTATCACAGAGGGGTGCTTTTGTTTTTGTGTTTGTTTTTCTATTTATTTTTAAAAACCTCACACAAATTTTCTGCATTTGAGACAGTGTTTTCTAGTCATAACATGAGGTCCCTCTTCTGAGGGAGCCCAGAGCTGGTTTCATGAGTCACATGCTGTTCAGTTGCTATCGCGTGAGAACAGCCTCAGTGAATGTGCGGCCTCAGTATAGCAGTATAATGGCACAAAGTCCTGACTTAACTAAGCTGGGAGGGTGGGAAATGCGACATCAAAGATTCGGCATGAAAATATTAAGTATACTAAACAGAATAACAAACTAACCTCAGAAAATAAATGGTGACAGTAAAGTGTCATAAATATTCATAACGGCTTTTTAAAAGCGGGTAATCACTTTGGCTGTCTCTGCATAATGCTGCGTGTTTATTCAGAAGCTCCCAAACTGGGGATAAAATGACTCCTTCTGAGACAGGACTAAGAAGACAGAGAGAGAGAGAGAGAGAGAGAGAGAGAGAGAGAGAGAGAGAGAGAGAGGAAAGAAAAGAGACAGAGAGAGACAAAAAGGGAGAGGGGGAGAGAAAAATATTGAAAGACAGAGCCATAGTGTGTGTGTGTGTGTGTTAACGGGTTTGCCGTGGGTGTGATGTGTGTATGAAGCGCTTGCTGACACATTACGGGTGCTAATG
>NC_137917.1:13285991-13315991 GCF_963457725.1 Sprattus sprattus | reverse complement strand
TTACGTGAGCGTTCTTGAGCATTTCATTGGGTTTGCTGAGATGAGAGCTTCAGGTGTGTCACAAAGAGGCCCTGGACTGGGTAATCAGAGCACAGGCTGCCTGTGGAGGCTTGCTCCGAGGTGGGGATCTAATTTGGGAGCTAAGCCAGGGAGAAGATAGGGCTTTACTGTCCTGCAGAAAGGGCAGGGGAGGGATTGGAAGAACAAAAACAAGTGAGATGTAGAAAGAGAACATTGAGAGAGAGGGGGGGGGGGAGGGAGAGAGAGATATATATCTTTTGTAGAGACAAAGAGATAGAGATTGAGAGAGAGAGAGAGAGAGCAAGATCACCCTTCAGCGAGATCAAGAACAGAACAAGGGGCACGGGAGTGGAGGGGAGCAGAGAGTAATCCCCACGAGCCCGTCTCGACCCAGACCCATCCTGTGAGGGGAGGACTGGTGTTCAGACACAGTGCTGCCTGCCTGCCTGGTCTCGAGCCGAGCTCCTCTCCCACCACAGGGACTATGCTGCACTGAACAAATCTGCCAGCTCTGCCCATTTATCATCTCTCCCTATCAATGACTCACTCCATCAATGTATCGATCACTCTCACTGGAATGTATACGAAAAGCTGAGCCTATTGTTAGCCTGGAATACGAGGTCAGACCAGAACAAACGAGCAAGAGCAAGGCAGAGGGAAAGAGAGAGAGAGAAGAAAGAGAGTAAGAGAAAAGGGAGTCTTTATAGTGACAACGACCTCCCAGGAGAAGGCTCCCGGTATTATGTAGGACAAATGTAGGACAAAGAGGATATTATTAATAGAAGACCTAAAAATAGCTGACAAAATAGTTTATGCCACAGCTAGGAGAGCATACGCCAGGCTAGGCTAACTCTGCAAACTCCTCTTCACCCCATGCTTACTGAGATAAAAAACAACACTCTCTCTCTCTCTCTCTCTCTCTCTCTCTCTCTCTCTCTATCTCTCTCTCTCACTCTCTCTCTCTCTCATACACACACACACACACACACACACACACACACACACACACACACACACACACACACACACACACAGATATGTACATACATACACACCCAAATCAAGGCCCCTGCCACAGACACCAACTTCAGCTGTCCCCTTATGGGCAGTGTATATGTCTCATGCCATGCCTCGCCTCGCGACTGCACTCCACTCCACTCCATTCAAATAAAGCATGTCCCAAATGCATTTTTAATGAAGAGTAGATTAGAAAACTGGATTTAGAATCAGTGGGATGGATTAATATTTCAGCACGAAGCCAATTTCCCTCCAAATTGAAAAGACTGAGAATAGAGTTTGCTCTCTCTCTCTCTCTCTCTCTCTCTCTCTCTCTCTCTCTCTCTCTCTCGTTCTCTCACTCTCTCTCTCTGTCTGTCTCTCTCTCTCTCTCTCTCTCTCTTGCCACCAAAATTGGGTAAGGGTTTAGGGAGGAGAAGCAGTAAGAGGAGGAGAGGAAATATAATTGTCTTTCTTTTTTCATAAGCACCAGAGCATGTTGGTCATGAAAAGGTTTTACTGAGGGGCCCTCGAAGGAGAAACCTGTATGCATGAGTGTGGGTGAGCATGTGTGTGCGTGCGTGTGCGTGTGTGTGTGTGTTTGTGTGTGACTGTATGTGTATGTGTGTGTCTGTGTGTGTGTATGTGTATGTGTATGTGTATGTGTATGTGTATGTGTATGTGTATGTGTATGTGTATGTGTATGTGTATGTGTATGTGTATGTGTATGTGTATGTGTATGTGTGGGTGTGTGTGCATACATGTGTGCCTATGTCTATGTGTGTGTGTGTGTGTGTGTGTGTGTGTGTGTGTGTGTGTGTGTGTGTGTGTGTGTGTGTGTGTGTGTGTGTGTGTGTGTGTGTGTGTGTGTGTGTGTGTGTCTGTGTGTGTGTGTCTGTGTGTCTGTGTGTCTGTCTGAGCAGCAGAAGCTCTTCTTATCAGACCACAAGGAAGCATGTCCAATCACTCACACATGAACATTAGCCTGACAGAAACTTGTTGTGACTACAAACTTTCCTCCCAACAAGCAGAATGCTTCTTGAAAGTGATTTGTGTCTGTTGTTATTCAGAGCACAGACTGCCGTGACAGACAGATGCAGGAGAGCATACACTTTTGCTTACACCAGCAAACACACAAGGACCTGGCAGGCACAATATGACACAAACATGAACACTCAAAGCCACACACACACACACACTATGGGCCCTATCTTGCACCCAGCGCAATTGACATTGTCACCGACGCATGTATAATTCCTATCTTGCACCCGGCGCACAGCGCGATTTTCCCTCCAGAGGCGCGCTTCGAAATGAACTTGCGTCGACATGGGCGGGGGCGGAACAGAGAAGGCGTTTCTCTGGCGCAAGTGGTATTTTGCAGTTTCAAAACAACGCCGTGCGCCGTGCGCCATTGACCAAAAAAAAGCTGGTCTAATGTGAGGCGCAATGTCTAAAGTCTGTAACGCGTATTCAGAACGCTATTTTAAGGGCGCATGTGCTTGCCCGCACAGTATAGGACCTATAGGCTACACTTTACTTCTGTTGTCTTCACGAGAGATTTACACCAATTGTTTGGCAAGCCATATATAATTACAAGGAAAATAAAGTATTTACCACATGAGGAAATCATTGTGATATCCGTATCCAAGACATTTTAAAACTAGGCATACATCTAGCGTACACAATTGACCCAAATGATTCAGGTTCATTGAAGCTGCGTGACATTTGATTTATTGTATGGCTTTGTTGCATTTATTTAATGCCAGTATTATTATAAATCTTGTAAACTCATCTTTGTGTATGTGGACTTTATTTATGTACCTTGGGTTTGGTCAGCTGGTGCACTGGCTTGGGTGCCGATTTCCATGCCCCCAAATCCCTGCAGGCTCTCAGGCGTGAGGGTAGACGTGGCGATGTCCTCTGCTGCCGTCAGATCCTGGGTCGAGGCAGATCCACCTCCCGTGAAGGCACGAGAACGTGTGTTACCTTCCAGCTTGGATGTCCCACGTCTCCGGACGTAATTATAGCGTTTTCGGCAACGTTTTCGGGTGCCCCGTTGCAGAAACAATCACGGCAATATCTTGACATGCTTGCTTGACTTTGCTTACTTTTGGAGGGTTTCTCGCATCCCCATATATATCTATCTCCCGGCTTTTTACAAAGCCATACAATAAATCAAATGTCACGCAGCTTCAATTAACCTGAATCATTTGGGTCAATGTGTAGGCTACGCTAGATGTATGCCTATTTTTAAAATATCTTGGATATGGATATCACAATGATTTCCTCAAGTGGTAAATACTTTATTTTCCTTGTAATTATATATGGCTTGCCAAAAAATTGGTGTAAATCTCACGTCGGTCTCCTCGGCTGTGAACTTTTCCGGTCTTCCACCAGGTAATTCCGCCATCAAAATAACAAGCCGCTATGGACTATGCGCTCCTCGCTCTTAAAGGGAATGTGAAATGACGCTCGGATTGGTTTATTGCATATTACGCCCAAACCACACCTATGGCTGAGTAACCTCCTTTGGACCAACCCTTTTGACACTTGCGCTGGACGCAAGTGTGTTTTTTCCGCCGTTAAAATAGCAACTGCGCCATAGAGCCGCCCACACAGCTACTTGCGCTTGGCGCCGTCCTACTTGCGTTTCTGATCGGCAAGATAGGGCCCTATGAGAGAGAAAAGAGGAATGTGTTCTAACTCATCGCATGATGGATTTCTCAGCCATCCCATGATAGATTTTATTTCCCAAAACTGACAACATATGCTACAATTAGATATGATTGGTTAAAAGGGTTTTTGGTGCAAATTTGCTTGAATACTTGAAGATGAGTCATGAAAAAATGATGTCATTGCACTTAACAAGGACACCATGCTTCTGCAACATCTGGACCAACACAGTGATTTCCATCTTATTCTATGGCAGAGCTTCGCTAAAGTGATGGAGAAGATTTATAACTTTTGCACCTAGACATGACGTAAACAGTGGAGTAGTGTGCATTTAGTAGTTAGAAGAATTGACAGTGCACACTGACACATACATAGCTTATTCAGAGGGAGATAGTTTTTATGGCTGTAAATGTTCCCTGATGTTCCCATGTGCACTGTCCTATGGTGATTGTATTTTTATTGTGTGACAGTGTGTGTGTGTGTGTGTGTGTTCAATCATAGTTGTCTGGGAGAGATTAAATAATCTTTTAATGTTTGACAAAGCCTCCTTGATGCAATCACTAATGCATATATTGATCAAAGAACATAAAACACACAAAAAATATAATTATGTAACAACTTTTACCTGAACACACAAACTCAACAATGCAGAGTCTTTTTAGACAGAACTTCAAGGGAGCCTACAAGTGCTGTGTCATCAAAAGTTTCATTAGCCATTTTTTATTTATAAGTGTTATCCCATTTTGACCACACATCAAGACTCGTTTGCGAGAACTCAATAAGCTGGATGAATTATTGAACAAATCATGTACCAAATCTCTCCAGTACTCAGTTAAAATTCATATCTAGGCAATAGTCTGAGTGCTTGCTGTCAACTGCATTTAAAGTCACAGGAAAACAACGTAGTGAAATAAGAGACTGCCTTTGTGGCTGCCTCCTGCCAGAAGGGATACCAACAAGATTGTGTAAAACAATTGTCGGAATTTTCTTTTCTAGTTACAGGTCTAAATAATTTATTGCCAAATTCCAAGAGCTCTCTTATGTGTAATCCTATAAACCTCTGAGAGTAAAGTGTACCTCGGAGAGAATAGATTAGTTTCTGGAGAACAAAGAACTATGTAAATGGGTATAAAACAGTGGAGTGGAGAGCAATGACTATAGCTGGCAGTTAGCTAAGGATTTTGACCTTGACTCCTTGCGGCTTGTAAGTACTTTTAGTATTACTGGCCTGGCTCAGTGTCATAATGTTTCAGAGATAGATTTTAAACATTGACAAGGAGGGTGACTTCAGTTGGTCCAAGAGTTTGATTTTAGTGCAAAGACATTGGAACGCCCTGCAGACAAAAATTACTGTAGACAATGAGCTTGTGATGGAATCATGTTTCATTCCATCCGTGTTTACCGAGTCTAGGTTAACTAGGGTGGGGGGATCTGTTTGACGGGAACACGCTCCGTCATTAGCGTCGACTACGTAGCCTAACCTTATGACGACAATTCGTTCTCGGAGTTCAGACGGGCGGCGTAGGAAGCATTTCATTCCATTGTCTAATCAGCGCTGTAATTAGTTCAGCTCCCTTTCTCTCAGCTGTCATTTCTGGGGGAACCTTTAATTGATCATGATGCAGAAGGCAGTGCTTGCCCACATCTCCAGCCAAGAACACAGACGAGAAAGAGCCAGACGTGTGCCTGATCTGCCCCATAGGCAGCTGTCTGGGGGGGGGGCTAGAGACACAAGCTGCATGACAAAGAGAGTTGAGTCACTGTTCAATGCAACAGCACACCTCGGTCTGTGTGTTTATCCTCTGTGACAGCAAGGTGTCCATCAAAACAGTGATTGATGTGTGGGCCATGCTGGCAGCCATTTTCTACACACCTACAGACTCCCCAAGCCAACCTCTGACTTGAAATCTCAAACAGGTATGTAAACACTCTCCTTCCCCTTACAGGTATTTGGTCTTCAAGCACAGAACTTGACCAACCGCTGAGCGTCGTGACAGCCGTTAGGTCAGAGGAGAGAGAATGAGAGACAGAGAGAAAGAGAGAGAGAGAGAGAGAGAGAGAGAGAGAGAGAGAGAGAGAGAGAGAGAGAGAGAGAGAGAGAGAGAGAGAGAGCGAGAGAGAGAGGCATAATGTGAGGATCACATGAAGGACACAAACTAAATGAGAAATTCAAGGCCTAGCATTACGGGACAAAACAAACGGGAGACAGGTCCCTCTCTAAGAGACAATTAGGGTATGCAGTCAGGCCTCCTCTTACAGTAAAGGGGGAATCGGCACTTCAGGTGAAAGGCTGTTGATATTTTAGCTCAATACTTTAGTCAATCAAATGACACCCCTTCTTCCAATGCTTCTGAAGAAGCAGGTGAGGTCAGCATGCGATCAACATCTTTGCACCCAGGTTAAGACAGAGAGGGTCACTCATTGCGGTGCACTGACTGACTAACATTGGCACTGCATGCATACACCAAAATGTACTTGAGACTGTTAGTAAAATGAATTTTACTGGAACTCTATCACCTAAAATACACATAATCCTTCTATTCAACAACATATACACCCTTAGGAGAAAAATTATACAGAGGCAACGTTATCATGTTTAAAGTGAATTTGTTCCTTTCAATACATTTTCTTCTTGGGTGAGACTGAGGGAAGCCCTTGCCCATTTCCCATAATAGTATTATTGCCTGGGCTATTCCAGACACTGATCAATTATTCACGGGATCTGTCCCAAATTTAAATACACTCTGAGGGAAGGAGCTCCCACAGGATGCCCTGCTCCAGCTAAGGCTGAGGGTGCTGACAGCTACGTATGTGGTACAAATAGGAGGACAAGGAAAGTTGCCATGCCATGAAAATATTGTTTGCTCATATATACTGTATGTATATATATATATATATATATATATATATATATATATATCCATTTGCACAGGATTGAATAGTTGGCCTTATAATTTGGTTTTGAAGCATTTAATCTGGACTGAGGGTTGATGGATTCTCACCATGCCACAGTCGCAATTATCTGCAATCTGGTGGGTGAAAAAATTCCCATAAGCATTTCCTTCCCCTGCTATATTCCCTAACTACAGCTGTTTCATTTCTAACATTGAAAAACTGTGTTTCTTTTGTGAAATTCTGATTGAAGTTGATTGTGCAGTTAAAAAAGCTTGCTGGTATAGAGCTTAACATAAACAAGACAATGTTAAAGCTTTGAATCTCTGAAGTGCATGAATCAGTGTGGAATTGTGTGAAGTGTGAATTTGTAACAGGAGTGGGCAAATTTGGTATCAAATGTAAGGCAAGCAATAGAAACGAACAATAATAAAAGTCCTATCGTGCAAAACAAAAAAATGAAAATCTAAAGTCTACTGTATGCATTATGTGGAAAGGTCAATCTTATCTCATTTGCATCTGAAATAACCAAAAAATGGCCTTAATCATCTTTATCTCTGGCAGAGCGAGCTCGATTGATGTGGTTCAAACCTGTAATCTGAGAAAGTGCCACTTAAAGCTAAATGGCACAGTGATGTAAAAGCCTGTCACAGTAGCATCCCAACCCATGGAACTAACACCTACACAGGGAAACCTAAACGAGTGTTGAGTAACGCGCCAACCGTCCCTCACCCCCTCACCCCAACCCACATTGTTTTGAAGAGGATAAGTGTTTTACTAAGAAAGTCTAACCTCAAACTCAGAGAAAGCTGTCGGTTGAAGGAGCTGTGTCCAACTCAGATGCCGCGTATTCAGGCCCAGTCGGCGGGCTGATGGAGGGCTTTAAAAAAATTACTCGTCAGTCTCGTTCAGCCTGACAGAGACTAATTAAAGGAAGGCATTGTCTCAAGAGTTGTCTCAGCAGGATTTGAAGGCATTGATTAGCTGCGGCTTGATGGCTTATCCAAAAACACAGCTTAACAGACTCTGGCATCCGAAGGAGTGCTTGAAAAAAAAAAAAAAACAGCTCCAACAAACAACAATTTAGTTTCTGATGAACTATCCAAAACTTTCAAACTTTGTTCACAGAGACTGTCGGTCTGTGAAGAAGAGAGCAACGGAGCCTCTGGACAGAAGTGTTTTTCAACCGTCTCCCTATTTCATCCATACAGCACAACTCTTCCCTCTGGCTGGGAGAAATGGCTGGAGAATGAAGTGGATGTACAACACTATCTTCACTTTCTGCAACTCTCCAATGCTGCGATGGCGACTCCACAAAGATACGGAACTTGGCCGGCTTCACACCAGACCAGCGCCAGATCTCTTCACAGACATGCAAGCCTGGCCGGCTTCTCACCAGACCAGTGCCGGATTTGACCATGGCGACGAGGCCTGATATATGCAGTATGGCACAGAGAGAAGGCCAAGCTAAATGGAGGGCTCCCCCTGGTCCACATCAGCTCAGCACTATAAAGCCTGGCAGTCCACAACCTTAAAAGGGAACAAGTGCCACAGGTGTTCAATCAATATAAGCAGCATAGATATTCACAGACTCAGGGCCCACTGCTTCCCTGACAGGGAGGTTTGCATGCAGAGTGCTTCTTGCCTGTGTGTGCACTGTGTAGTGCCTGAATCAAACTCACTTTCCATCTTTTCATGGCGTGATCTGCACTCTCCCCGTGGTTTTGGCAAGAGGAACGCGGCGCGGGCGCTCAGAACTCTGCTGGACCGAGAGCCTGCATCTGCCTCTCTGAGCCACATAGCCAGCCTCTTCAGCTACTTCAGAACCTGATCAATATTTACATCCATTCATTACATTCACTGAGCTTGGATCCACCTCTTCCTCTCAAAAGTTCATGACCAGATGCTAATTCCCTACCATACTCACACACACATACATACTCACAGACACACACACACTCACACACACACACACACACACACGCACACGCACACGCACACGCACACGCACACGCACACGCACACACACACACACACACACACACACACACAAACACACACACAAACACACACACACACACGCACACACGCACACACACACACACACACGCACACACACACACACGCACACACATTGTGCAACCCCTGAGAAGAAAACAAACACACACAATCACCGCCCATAATGTTTGACCTAAGCGGCTCCCGACTGCATCATCAACTTGCACATACTATGAAATGAGTTCTCATCCGCAAACTGTCCGAGGGCTTGTGTGTGATTAAGTAACCCTTAGCTTCAGCAGCAGAAGGGGATAAATATTCATTTTTAATAAAACACCATGCCATCATAAGCCTTTATATGCAAATTGAAGGCGCTAACATATTCACAGCAATATATTCTTTCGCCAGCACCTCCGCCCACAAATCACACATTTTTATGGCAGGCACATGGATCTGTGCAAGCGTGTGAAGGATCTGTTTATCAGCAATAGGGAGGTTTTTTTTTATGTTTACAGTGCAATATAATAGGGAAAAAAAGCTGAGGAGATTAAAAAAATGACTGGCTTTTCCTTCCTTTCATCAGCAGGGATCTCCAAGCGGAGCAGAGAATCAATCAGAGGTCCGCGTCTCGTCTGCAGAGCGTTGCTCTCTGGGTAATATTTCAACTGACTTCAGCGCGGCAGCAGGGGGAAGAGCGGAGGGAGACAAGACAAGGACAGACAGGAGCAAGAGGGGGAGAGAAAGAGAGAGACCTTTTTTTTTCTTTACATACTTCATTTGTCCAGGGTGGGGTCCAGGGGGGTTGAAGCAGTCTTTTCTGCAGTCAGCAGTATAATGTTTCTCTTTGTGTAGCAGTCTACACTGGCGGAGGGAGGGCATCATTTCTAACGCTTCTTAGCATTACAATGTTTTTCTTAGTGCAGTTGGTTTGTTGGGGGGGGGGGGGGGGGGGGGGGGGTGTCATGAATTGGCATTGGTGGAAATTTGGAAAGTGGAGTAAGCAGGGGACAGATGGCGCCCTGGCTGTGGTGCTCTCTCTAAACTGATTTTTATTAAGCTTAAACAAGTGTGAGGCCGGCTAATTTCCTGCGGAGGACAGAATGCAAATGAGCCGATCCACAGGCTCAGAAGGAGACCTGCTTCACCATATGGAGCTCCGCTCCCCCTGCCAAATGCATCCTCACACTCAGGGCCACACACACACACACAAATACACACATTCACATGCACAAACACACACACACACACACCCATATGCACAAAAAAAAACAGACACACACAAAAAAAAACAAACACATAAATACAAAAGACACACACACACATAAATGTACACACACGCACACATATACACATACACACACACACACTGTTACACAGTGGTGAAATTGTTAATTGTTAATTGTAATTAGTTATATGGATGGCTCGTATATCACCGTATATAGAAACGGTGGTGTTAGGCTACGACTGAAGGAGTGAATGAGAATACAAAGGAATATGAACGTACCAGTCTTTTAAATAGTAACATTAAACAATAATTAATTAAATACAGACAGGAATCCATTATGTATAATTAAAATATACAATCTTTATCATTCATTGTTAATTATTCATTAAAAATGTTAGCAAGGAAATGAACCTTGCATTACCTAGCCATGGTGTTATTTGACACTCAATTCTGAGATATTTTAGTGCATCGCTAGCTATCTTGACAATTTAACTTAAACTTGAGCTTGCTAACCTTCTTGTTTGTTTCCCATCTACCGAATCTGGACTGTATAGGAATGCTGGAGTTTTCTTTTTTTTCTGAGAGCGAACAAAGGACTGCTAGAAGAATGTGAGGAGGATTTCACTGAATTCTGCTAAAACTGTAATAAATTGTAGTAAAGTAAGACCTTTCATGTAACCGTTAGCTAGCTTGCAAAGATTTTTTCGCTATCTGTTGTTAACTGCTAACAACTCTTTTGCACTTAACGTTAAATAGCATTTAGTAAAATGGTGTATTGTGCGACAGCACATCACACCAATTTACATTCAGTTATGAAACTATATGAAATTTCCATGTTAGATTCTGACCTATTTTTCTCCCTACCTTGAATTTTATCTACCTCTCTGCACTCAGTGCCATCTGATTGACAAAGGAGAGGTTTGATCTACAAGGCAGCTTTTGGGGAAAACCTGCTGACAGTACACACACATGCATAATAACATAACCCGTCTGACTCAATATGCACACACACATTGAGATACACTCTCCTCTCTGTACGTGCTCAATGATGTATATGCTCAGATTTTTAGATACAAGAGAAAACACAAACACACATTCAGGCATATTTAGGGTAGACACAAAGTTTGTCTCAATGCGTACAAACATGCTTCCTCTATACATTCCCCCTCCTCTGATGAGCATCTATTTTCTTTGCCTTCTGTCTGCAGCAAGAGATCGCAGTCAAGACTCGCAGAGTTTTTTTGTTCATGGTGCCTCGGTGGTGAAAAGACCTACCTAGTGCTGTCGTTCCAGCGACAGCCTTGGTACATAAAAAGATCATCTGTCTAATTATGGGTAATGGTTATGGTTAAAGTAGTTATTTTGTTTGAGGCATACATTGAATAATAGTTTTGATATTATTATTATTATTACTATTATAATAATAATAAGTATTACTATTGTTGTTGTTGTTTTTGTTGTTGTAGTTCATCTTCTTGTTCTTCTTATTATTATTATTATTCATTGCCTGTTTTACATAAAATATTTTATTTTAAATGTATACTTTTATTGCGTGTAATGTTTTTCTAATGTTACGTAAGTTGATTTGGACAAAAGTATCTTCTAAATACCTTAACCATAACCATAACACACACATACCCACACACAAACACAAACACACACACACACACACACACACAAACACACACACACACACACACACACACACACACACACCCCCCCCCCACACACACACACACACACACACACACACACACACACACACACACACACACACACACACACAGTAAGGACAGGAGAGTAATCAGTAAACCCACACACCAGGATGCCCTTTTCTGTCCCCCTCTGTTGTCTATTATTCAGATGGTCTCTTCAGTGTCAGTGTGAGATCTCTCTCTGTCTCTCTCTCTCTCTGTCTCTCTGACTCAGTCTTCTCCATTGTGCGGGTAACATTTAACAGGTGCTGCAATACAGCAGAGGTGTGTGTGTGTGCGAGAGAGGGGGGGGGGTAGGGGGTAATAGTTTTGCGTGTATGTGAGAGAGAGAGAGAGTGAGACAGAGAGAGAGAGAGAGAGAGGAGTGGGGGAGGAGGGTGATGATCACACACTGAGGCAGTGTGGGACGATGAAAGACTCTTTCTCTCCCTTCACTTGCCTCCCCCTCCTTCTAATTTCCTCCTTTTAAAGGATCCTGTGGATTACGCACTCACACACACATACACGCGAGCGTGCACTCACACACACACACACACTCGCGCGCACTCACGCGCACACACACACACACACACACACTCACACGCACGCACTCACTCTCACACACACACACACACACACTACTCTGAATGCCATTTATCTCCTAACTCCCAGAGCTGCTATCAGCAGACAGAGGCAGCAAAGGAATCGGGCCCTAATTTCCCCTCCCTCCCTCCATCCCTCCATCCCTTCTTCTCTTCGTCTTCTTTATCCGACCCCCTATTCGTCTACCTTTCACTCTCTCTCTCTCTGGCTCTCTCCTTCCCCCTGTCTTAATCTTCACTCACCCTGTTCAAATGGAGAGAGGCTCCATTTCTGCTGGATTTAAATGTCAGTCAGAGAGGCTGAGTGATACTTATGGTGGCTCTGCAGTCTCCAGCAGTACTCCATCTACACAGAAATGCTGATGCTGATTTCTGTTGTTTTTGACTGATTCGTTTCTCTCACTTTCTTCACCATCTCTTACTCTCTCTTTATCTCTCTCTCTCAACTCCATCTGAAAGGGTGTCTTAGAATTACATGGTTGTTTTGTGGTGATTCCTTTGAAGCACTTTCACAGTAAAATGAAGGAGACCTTAAATCACTCACTCGCTTCCTCCCTTCCTCCCTCTCTCTCTCTCTCTCTCTCTCTCTCTCTCTCTCTCATGGGACTCAGCATTAGTGAAGGGTCCTTCCACCAAAGAATAGGAAAAACAGTGAGGTCTTCAGAGATTGCTCACACCTCATCTGGTCTTGACTTCATCTGGTCAGGGAGAGAAGGTCAAGCATTAATTTCAGCTGAAGCCCTTAATGTTTGCAGGCATCCATTATTGAGTGGCTCCAGAGTCGTGGCTGGTAGTGGCGGGGTGAAGGGGGGAGGTGGGGGGGGTGCGGAGGAACCAGGCTTCGGTGATAATTGCAAGGGACAGGGAGGGAGATTACACCGGGGCAGGTAATGGCCGTGCGGGGTACCTGAAGGGGGAGCAGGGAGAGCGGCAGGAGCCGCAACATCCTCTCCACAGCACAGAAATAACACAGCTGCCACCTGACCTGGCCTTCTCTGCATCCCCACAAACGCACTAACGGGACACGACACTAAATGATGGGCGGCGGAGATATGGTAAATGTTGAACCTTATTGAGCTTTAGTGGGTATTACCTGAGGGTACAGACTGCTGATGGTGTTATTGGACTGCAGTACTGTGCATGTATATGAAAGAGATAGATAGATAGATAGATGGATGGATAGATTGTAGATAGATAGATAGATAGATAGATAGATAGATAGATAAATAGATATATAGATATATAGATAGATTGATAGATAGATAGATAGATAGATAGATAGATAGATAGATAAATAAATAAATAAATAGATAGATAGATAGATCAGACCCGAGACATAGTCCACTACCAAACCCTGAAGAGTCCCGTCTGATGTCCAGTCTCCACAAAAAGCAACAACATAAAGTGGAGTCAGACCACAGAGTTTACAAACATCACAAACAAAATCTAGGGGATGGACATAAAAGCTGAGCACAAAAGAGAGCACGTGAGCTCAAGTGTGGTGAGAAATGCAAACCTTCTCCAGGCACGCACTTGATCCAGACCCTCTTACGTGTGGATTATAAAGAGATGAAGCCCACGCACCACCCAAAGGCCAGTGGGGCTGCAGAGAGGAGTAACAATGTCGAATCTCCCTGAGGATAACATTAAGTAATCTTGCATCTTGAAAACTAAGTGTATTGATAAAACTCTTACGAAGCATAGAAGTACCAAGTTGTTTACAATCCATACCAAAAATACTGAAGGTAACGAACTAAAAGGACTTGAGAGACACAGATGTTCTTACATGCTGAACATTCTGCATCACAGAGCTCATTCCTGATGTCCCAGTGTAAATGGGTATAGGTTCCGATCTCATTCCTGATGTCCCAGTGTAAATGGGTATAGGTTCCGATCTCATTCCTGATGTCCCAGTGTATATGGGTATAGGTTCCGATCTCATTCCTGATGTCCCAGTATAAATGGGTATAGGTTCCGATCTCATTCCTGATGTCCCAGTGTAAATGGGTATAGGTTCCGATCTCATTCCTGATGTCCCAGTGTATATGGGTATAAGTTCCGATCTCATTCCTGATGTCCCAGTGTAAATGGGTATAGGTTCCGATCTCATTCCTGATGTCCCAGTATAAATGGGTATAGGTTCCAGTCTCATTCCTAATGTCCCAGTGTAAATGGGTATAGGTTCATGTGGGGTTATCCCCACTTCATGTCTTCAGCACTCTGGTAAGAAGCACCCAACAGACCAAGAAGAGTGAAGGCGCCAGAAACAAATAACTGTTGTTGGCTCCTTTACAAAGCCCTCGGCCCAGCGAATGAAAGCAAGAATAAATCCTGCTCTGAAAGGGACCTAAACAAGTGGCCATTGCTGCCTGGTTTAGTGCCACCTCCTAAACCCCCTTTTCAGTCTCTTGACTCTCCTGATCTCCAGCCGCCGCGGCCTGTTAAAGCACTGCTTTCAAGGATCCAGCCGTGTGTGGTTTACGTGCCGTTAAGATGACAGTGGGGCATCTCAGGTCTATGAGCAGGTTCCCTGGGATAACAAACCAACTGCAACATGCGGCTGAGCAAATAGGTAGTCACATCGCAGCACAGGCCGCTCTGTTGCACCCTGGGAAAATAGAGCATGAGGAGGACATGAATTAAACATCCGTCCTGCTGACTTCCATGGGCAACAGCACTGCCTGCATCTTTGCCACCATTTGCAATTTTGTAGTGCCCCCCAACCCTCACTCCCCACCCACTACCCACTTCCCTTCCCCTCTCTATCTCTCTCTCTCTTCCCCTCTCTCCATCTCTCCCTCTCATGTGTATACATTTAAATCCTTTTCTCTGGTCGTCATCACACAGAAAGGCATTTCAGTCCTCCATTTATGCTCTGTCAGAGTCGCACACAGTAAAGTAGAGGGAGGGAAAGAGAGAGAGAGAGAGAGAGACAGAGAGAGACACCACCACCACTGTGTTACAGTAAACTGGGTCCATCTTTCAGGGTGTCAGTACACCCCCACTCCATCCACACCATCCACCAGAGACAATGAATGCAAAGGACTATGGGAAATCACACATCCATCACTCATCCTGTCTGGTGGTGTGTGTGTGTGTGTGTGTGTGTGTGTGTGTGTGTGTGTGTGTGTGTGTGTGTGTATTTACTTTGGTGAAAAAAGGGAAGATTTCAGGTCCCTTGCCCAGAGCTCCTCCGCTGCAGGGGAGGAATAGAAAGGAGCTTTATACTGGAGCAGATGTTTACACAAACAGCCCTCCAGATCTCTACTCCTCATCGATTGGCTCCTCCGAAAACACACTCCCAGCTTTTCACACTGGGAGATGCAGTTACCGCAAGGAAACACACACACACACACACACACACACACACACACACACACACACACACACAGACTCAAAACAAACACATGAAGTGGCTTTAGGGAGCGTCACCTGAGTGACTCTGCCTTAGACTTCAGCTTCAGCCATGGAAGTGTTTAAGGAGGTCAGATGGGAGGCGAAGTCCTTCCATTAGTGGAGAACGAGGCTGAGGGTGTGCTGGGCGTGCATGCACTGTACGGCACGGCTTCGCCTCCTCCACAATCCCAGCATGCAATGCTCGGCTGACCTTCACCACGCCAACGTTCACTGATAATGACCTCCTTTGACCTTGCTTGTGGTGCAGCTCTCAGAGACAGCGTCTACGTGAAGATCAAAGGTCATCTGGACAGAGGTCACCTGATCACCGAGCAAAGCACCTCCGCTAGTTTGAGGTGCTTGTTGCTCGGATTTCCCATACAAACTGAGCAAGCGTGCATGATTTGACAGTTCTGGGGAGCTCACCATCGATCGATAACAAAACGGACCAGTGGAGCGTGAGGAAGAGGAGGAAGTATTGGTTGACTTCTTGTGCTCAGAGAGAGAGACAAGGAATGACAGGGGAGAGAGAGACGTGAGAGAGGCACAGGGGTGTTAAAGACATGAAGGGATAATCGGGTGAAAGAAAGTAGGAAGGAAGGAGGGAGGGAAGGAAGGAAGACAAAAGAGAAGAGAAGGAGCGAAAAGGCTCAGGCAGAGATAGAGGTAAAGAGGTTAATCCGTCTCACTTTTCATACAAAGACCCGCAACCTAAGATCCCTCAGATTATAATAGATAGTTTTCAAAAAATGGCACTGGATCATTTCCTTTGTCAGATCACACACTGTGAATCCGCAGGAGAGAATTCAACACATTAACTAAACTATATAACCTAGTTCCAGGCAAGAAAGAGAGAGAGAGAGAGACACACTCACAGAGAGAGAGAGAGACAGAGACAGGGGAGAAATTAGAGCAAAAACATTTCCTTTTTCCTCCATTTCCACCATCGCTGTGCGGTGCACATGAAGAGTGTGCACCCTCTGAACAGGCACAATCATACGTGACATCAAGGTGAACCTGGCGCAGCACCAGCAGGAATACGCCGCCTATTAAAGAGGAGAAGAGCCAGGGGCAACGCGTCTGTGGGTCTCTTCATCTCTCCCACCAGGGAAATCGCTCAGAACAACCAGACGAGGGGAGGGGAGAGGCAGAGAGAGACGGAGCGGCAGAGAGGGAGGTGGAGGGTGGGAGAGAGAGAGAGGGGGGGAGACAGACAAAGAGAGAGGGAGGTAAAGAGAGAGGAAGAGAGAGACTGACAGAGAGAGAGAGGGAGGAAGAGAGACAGTGGGAGCAAGATACACAGAGAGAGGGAGAGAGCGAGTTAGACAAAAAGAGAGAGCGAAAGAGAGAGAGAGGAAGAGAGACAGTGGGAGCAAGATAGACAGAGAGAGGGAGAGAGAGAGTTAGACAGAAAGAGAGAAGGAGAGAGAGAGAGAGAGAGAGGAGGGTTTTTGGTTCCCATAATAGGCTGATCCCAGCACAGCGCTGGCAGTGTGGGTGGGGGCCTTGCAGCACCTCTCTCCCAGATGAGACGATTAAACTGCCTGTCAGAAAGCCCTCCAGAATGTCAACCTGCAAGGCATGCTGGGACTGCCCAAGGCCTCCGGGCATGTGCCGCCCCTCCCTGGAGCTCCCCGCGGAGGCATCGCGCCGGTCAATGCCGCCCTGCCTCGCCTCGTCACAACGGGGTTCTCCGAGTGCTTATTTTCACCTCGGAATGAGGGAGGAAACTCATGGGCCTTGGGCTGATGACACCTGTCTGGACGTCGACACCCCCCCCTGCCCCTCCGGTCCAACCTCCCATGCTCCCCTGGGTGCTCCTGCACTCAGAATGTGCGACGCATGTCACAGCGCATTACGCTCGACAGCCTCTCACAGACGGGGCCAAGTATCCATCTTTAATGCAATGTACTCACCGTCCTCATGCCATGCTCACGCTGTTTTAATTTAGGACTGATTGATTTGGTCGAGCACGGTAGGGACCAATAGATAAGAGATGGGAGAGAGAGAGGGAGAGAGAGAGAGAGAGAGGAGAGAGAGCAAGACAGCCGTCTTGTTCAGGCTCGCAAGTGAGCACTGAATTATTTAATGGGCATCGTCTGAAGTGTGTGTTAATGAATAGGGGGAGGGATCCCCAGGTGTGCTGACCTGTGTGTGACATCGTGTCGTACTCATTTACTGAAAGGACTGTGTCAGAGGTCACCAGATGAGGGGGGACCTGGAGTGAGGGAATGCAGATTGCTCACTGTACTTGCACATGTTTCAATCTGATCTCCTGCCCCCTGTGCCAGCCATCTTAAATACAGCTCCACACAGACTGTACAACACACTGTTCCTCACTGAACTTTGTCTCGCACAGCTCTGATCATTTATGAGATGGATGGTAAGCAGAAGCGCTATTTTATACTGGAGATAGATAGCCAAAGGGACCAGAGCTTTCCGCCAGGATTTTTTCTTTTCGGCTGGAAAGAATGAATTTTATCGGACACATCTAAAATTTACTAGAACATGTTTCAATAATAATATGTTACATATACAAATATAATGTAGCCCATAGCTTATAATATAGCATACACCTAGGTTGACAAAAGAATGACAATGTCCTCAAATTAGTTTGACTGTTACCAGGATGGCATCCTAAGGTGGCCGTTTGGATGTAGGGCAGGTAACTAAATTCAACATGAATTGATAATATCCTAATCCTAGGGTGTAGTTGCAGCTTCGCAACACAATCATGCTTCACACTACATTATTCGAAATTGGTGTTATTCAAAAGCTTTCAAACAGTCATTCTTAGCAACTATACACATACAACTAAACAACAAAAGAAGTAAAACTAAAGAAAGAAACTAAACCTGAACCGGGGAGAAACGTTGTACCTTTTAAGCACACACTTTTCAAGCATTAGAAAAGGGTTACAGAAAAACCTTTTTACTATTGCAAGCTGAGACAATATTTCTCTGCAATCTATGGCCTACAAGTACATAAGATCATTATCAAAGTAATGGCACTACAATATCACTCCTATAAATAACCATCATCAAAACACAGTTTGGACAAACAGAACTGTCCCAGTGAAGAGAATAAGCCTACTTTCTTTAGGTATCTGGCATTTACTTTTATATTATATCAAACAAACCCAGAGAAGGCTTTGGGCACTGATGTTTCAGACGCCCTCCTTGTAAACGAAATGATTAAATTAGCCAATCACCATGATGTGTTTGACAATCAAAATTTGATTTCCAGTTCATTGCCACTAAGGACAAGAAGAAGTCTTTGGAGGGCGGGGCTCAGACTGAAGCTTCAGGAAGGATGGAACATGATTGGATAAAATAATTTGTTTCTCTAAGCTGTCTAGTGGGAATGGTAAGTGGTCAGATTTTGTGACTTGCATTGTTCCACAGAATTTTAAGATACACTAAGATATAGTTGTAAAACACCTCCATATTATGTAAGTGGTGACTGAGAGAAAGAGAGAGAGAGAGAGAGAGAGAGAGAGAGAGAGAGAGTGTGTTAATGTGTGTACCTGCATATTCTTGTATGCTTTTTGCTCACTTTGTTTGTTTGAACTGAGTGCAGAAAAACATGTAGTCTGCTAATTCAAGTCAGTCCACTTGACTCTCTGCTGTGTCGAGGAGGAAAAAAAGAAAAGGAAAAGCAATAGGTTTCGTTTGAGACGGGTAACAGAAACCGTTAATTACAGCTAAAGCATCAATATTTGTCAGGCATTTTCAATTAGGATAATTGTGGCCTGCGCTGGTAAATGGGTTGCCTTTTTGCATTCTGATTTCTTCATTTGTTTCTCTGAACAATTGCTTCCTGATTCAAGCCTCTTTATTGGACAAATTGGTCACACACATAGCACACACACACACACACACACACACACACACACACACACACACACACAAACACACACACAGTCTGTTTCAAAATCTGCAACCCAAATATTGGAGTTTCGAGTGAAGCGCATTGATCTGTGCTGAAGCCTGTAACGCCGTCATTAGTGGTCGAGCTTCCCTGTTCAGCGCCGTATCTGGCCTTCATTAGCGGCGGCTGCCCAGTGCAGTAATCAGCCAGTGAAAAAGGAAACAACCAAGGAAGAAAAACTACTGGAGGGTTGAAGTGGCATGGACAAGCCAACAGTCTTTTCCCCTCAGAGCTGCATGTTTGTGCTTCACAGAGCCCGTGTCCTAGAGCTGTGGATCTCTGTTGGGTCTCTGCTGCTTTTGAAGCCGTGGAGAGACGGAGAGCAATGCACCTTCAAACACACAGACACGCACACATACACACAAGCATACCCATGTGCAGAAGTACATACACACAGATACTCAAACACACTGGCATGCACACACAAGCATACCCATGTGAAGAAGAACATACACACATATACTCAAACACACAGGTATGCACACACAAGCATAACCATGTGAAGAAGAACATAAACACAGATACTCAAACACACAGGTACGCACACACACAAACAAGCATACCCATGTTCAGAAGTACATCGAACACATACTCAAACACACAGACACGCACACATATACATACATACAGTTTACAATCATCTCCCTTCGCATACACAAACCACCTCTTAATACTCGCTTTCTTTCTCTCTCACACACACACATCATGATTCATTTCCATATACTTTCTGAGCAGACTCTTAGCCATATGCACTCACATCAGCCCATTTCTGTCTCACACACACACCATAGAAGCTCTCTCCATTGCAGAGACCTTCTCCCAAAGGCATCGGCCACTCGAACGCCAACTCCCCGAAGTCGGCAGCACTTACGCCTCATCCCAACCCTGTAGTCTCTCTCCAAGACTTTCCTTCCCTCTGTGTATCAATCCACAGAACGCTCTCCAGTGGCGTTTTGCCTAACAACGCTCCTAATCTGTGTGTGCTTTTGCGGGCCAGAGAGGGAACTGAGAGAGGGTCCCCCATCGTCTCCGAGCAGTTTAGAGTCATGTTTAATTCAGGGGAAACATCCTTTATTTATTTCTTGTCTTTATCTCTCTGTCTCCAGCCATATCTCTTTCCCTCTGCTGGTTCTCACAGACACACTCAATCTTTCTCCTCCATTGCGTCTTTCTGTCGCTCACTTGAACAAGCTTACCTTCTTTTCCCGCTCTCCATCTCCGTCACTCTCTATTTCTCACTTTCTCTCTTCATCTCTTTTTTGCCCCCCCCTCTCTCTTTCCCATCTCCATTTGCCTGAGCTCTCTCACCCCCTCCTCTCTCTCTCTAAAGCCACTCCTTTTCTTTCCTCTCTCTCACCCTCAGTTCATTTCTGTCCTTTTCTCTCTTTAACACACTTCTAATTCATCCTTCTTGCATCTGTTGTTTTGTGTTTTCTTTGTGTTTGCTCCTCCTAATCTAATCATTCCCTCGCTCCTCTTCACCCACTCTTTGGTATACTCTCTCTCTCTCTCTCTCTCTCTCTCTCTCTCCCTCTCTCTCTCTCTCTCTCTTTCTCTTTCTACATTTTCTTAGTGAAGCCTGACTATAGGACACCATGGGAAATCAGAACAGCGAGGGCCTGGCCCACCTCCCTCCCTCTTTCTGATGGAGGCAAAAAAAGGTTGTCCTCTCCCCTCTGTCTCCCTCCCCTCTCCCCTCCCCTCTCCCCTCCCCTCTTCCCTCCGCCTCCCTCCCCTCTCCCCTCTCCCCCCTCCCCTCCCCCCCTCCCCTCTCACCTCTCCCCTCCTCCGCCTCCACCTCCCTGGTTTCCCTCAGCGTCATCCCAGTGCTGGAGGACTCATATTGAGTTCTGCCTCTCTCAGCCTGATAGCATTCTCCACGGGTTTGGAAGCAAATCAGATCGGAGCAGGGGAGTTAAAATAGGCTTGACAAGTGTTGGGCTGCTGACACACACACACACACACACACACACACACACACACACACACACACACAAAACCCACATACACTCTCTCAAACACACAGCCAGACATTCTCACACAGCCACACATTCTCTCTCACACACACAAGCACACACACAAACACACACACACACACACACACACACACACACACACACACACACACACACACACACACACACACACACACACACACACACACACACACACACACACACATATATAAACCCACAGAGAGCCACAGCAAGTGAGACAGAGAGAGATGAAAAGGGGAGACACCATGGCAAAGGAACACACGCATGCACACAACAGCAGTTCAAACACAGTAACCCAGACACTCTATTCCTTTATAGAACTGCTTCAACTACATAAAGAGGATAAAACGCAAATGCAAACGCAAACACACACTCACACAAAGAGAGAGAGGCCAGACAGACAGAGAGAAAGACACACACACACATAAGACTGGGAATGCTTTTCAGAGGTTGAATCAGCTTCATGCAACCTCAGTGAATGCACCTTTTTTTTGCCATTTTTCATATTTACAATTTACAGCAGTCAGCACAGATAAATGCAGAATATGCTGTCTATTCATGCAGACGAGGACTCTACAGCCTATCCTTCACAGTAATGTACACACACCCTCTCAGACACACACACACACATATAAAGAGAGAGAGAGAAGCTCAAAGCGTAATCGGGTTGGAGGAATGCATGACAGGAGGGTTGCTTCTGGATGGTGAGGTTTCTACCTGGACACTTACTACAGGCATCATGGCCATACCCGTCTCCCCACCTCTGCATCATCATCGTCAGAATCTCTCTCTATATATATATATCTTTCTCTCGCTCTTTCATACTAGCTCCTGATAGATTAATAGATAGATATAAACACACACACACACACACACACACAGTTAACAGACACACTACTACCTTCTTTATGTCTCTCACCCTCTGTTTTTCCCTGCTTCACACAACTGACCTTCAACTCACCGACAACCACACACACACACACACACACACAATAAGATACATATAATCATACACCCCTACACCACACATTTATGACAATAGGAGCCCTTGTGTTGTGCGTTGCGGTGAAGAGTGTGTAAGAGGCTGTAGTGGTGCAGGGTTCATCACCAGAGGGGCTCCCATAAGAGCTGTACTCATTCCCCATGGCTCGTCACAGACTGGCTAGACACAGTGCCATTCTCATGGACATCTTACAGACACACACACGCACATACACATTCACATACACTTACACTTACACTTACACCTACACCTACACCTACACCTACACACACACACACACACACACACACACACACACACACACACACACACACACACACACACACACACACACACACACACACACACACACACACACACACACACACACACACATTCAATGTTATACGTCCCCTATAGTTTTCTTCATTTGCAGTATTTGTTTTGTATGTCCTGAGGGTGTCATGAGAGTGGCTCCAGCCCTGTTTAAACAGCAGCAGCAGCAGCCACTGCAGCGGAGGAGGTGGTGGAGGAGGTTGAGGAGGTGGCGGAAGTTGAGGAGGTGGCGGTGGCTCCTTTCTCATCAGCCGCGGCGCGGCCCTAACGATTCATTTAGCAGGGCAGGAAACAGCCGCTGCGGAACAAGCTCAGCCTCCGCACGGCTATTGATCGGGCGTTATCAGCAGATAAGAAGGCGAGGGCCAAGGAGACGAGACAAGAGGCAGAAAATGGGGGAAATGAAGAGGGAATTAAAAACCTCCCCACACTAAAAGGGACAGGGGCACAGGGGTCCGCCATGCAATCAGGGGAAAATGTGCACTCACACACACACACACACACACCTGCATACGAACACAACACAACACACTTTTTTTCACACAAAACATGCTATCTGATGTCAGGGTAAAATATATGAAGCCATGTGCTATATATCATCTAATTAGCAATTAGTAATGTTGTGTTTGCATGGGTTTGTAAGGTCTTTATTGCCCAACTGCTGCTTCAGTAATTACCGCATAGACTAGTACCTGGGTACTACCTGACACATCATCAGATGGGAAATCCATCCTTGATCATGTCACGGCCCTCTTTCTCACAGAGTTCTCTCTCTGAGATCTTCAAGAGACGGACACTTCAAGACAGAAGCTGTAGACCAGGGAGCTGTATAACGTACTGTAAACTCTGTTAACTCAAAACTCCTTTGAGGTTTCTACTATGGGCCTTTTACAACCACTGTTTACATAGACCAACTGAGTCCGATTACTTGTGGTCACTGCACTCAGATAAGGCAAACTGACACTCCAAGATACAGTAATATCTATCACAGCTGAAAACCTGTTTCTCCAAAGCTTTTTACAGAAGCTACCCACCCTCCCCAGATGAAATGCAGCATTTTCCATGCAGCACCTGAAGGGAGGATCGGGGAATTCAACCTCATCTCTGAATAGGGAGAAAGTCATCAGCATATAAGCCCACCATTCACCGCTGGGAACATCAGATGCTGTATTGAACACTAAACACAGGCCAAAATGGTATGAAATTTTAATATGACATTTTAGAATTGTATTTCTGCCATATGAGCGGAGAGAAAGGGAGACAGAGAAAGAGAGTGAAAGAGAGAGAGAGGGACACAGAGAAAGAGAGTGAAGGAGAGAGAGAGACAGATAAGTAAAAAGATCAGCTGATGGAAGTAGATGGCTTCTCCTGTTGCTTTGTGTTTCGTATCGATTCTCAAGGAAGATTATTGTTCAGGTTTCTCCTGGGGGGGGGGGGGGGGGGGAGTGTTGGGGTTCTTGAGGCAGGATATGGGCCAAGTTCTGCCATTGCCTTCAGTGCGATCATTCTAATTTCTAACCCAGCAAATGAGTTATTGACTGGGAGACCAGGGCGAGGGCTTGGCGTTCCCATCTAGTCCTCGCACAGCCAGCCCTGTTCGGACTCGAGGAGTCGTAAAGCCAACCGTGTGTCTGTGTGTGTGTGTTTATCCCCGGCCACGAAATGACGAGCAAAATTCCTGCCCACCTCAGCACACTCAAAACAACCAGCAACTCCACCTCAGCCTCTCTGTTCTTATTGGCTGAGAAAACGTGTTCAACACATTGCACAGTTCAAAGAAGAAAAAAAACATGATCAATACTTGCAATAGAATGAAAGACCGATCAATACATAATTTATTCTGAACTGTATATAAGATTGATTCTAAAATGTGTCTCATCTTATAGAATGAGGGTAAGCATAGACAGTTATGACAGCAAAAGCCTCATAAAGTATATATAGTTCATGTCTGATGGCGGCATTTACAGGGTTTTTTTTTTCAGTCATTTGCATCATGCAAAAGTGGATGCTCGAAAATATTACCCAATGTCACTTCACAGCAATTACATGACATCTCTGTGCTCCGCATTTCAAAGATTGCCATAGTTACAGCAGGCAGACCTCACCAGTACTCATCATAATGCTGCCTTTTAAAATGACTAGGTGTACCCACATGAGGAGCACGATAGAATTGCCTGTGATTCAAGAATTGTCACAGCAGACTTAATAATCATCTGTTCATATCCTTTTCCTACTCCCAGCAGGGTCTCTGCCTACCACAGGTGGTGGAGAAAAAACACGCCATGAGAGACAATTATCTATATGTGCCGAACAAATAAATGAGATTTATTTTTTTAAATACTGCTATCACTTTGGAAACAAGATCTGTAACAGAAAAAGGGGCCCGTCATCCACGCGTTAGGAGAACGTGTTCGGGTCGGAGAAGGGCTGCTTGTATAACTAATTACAAGTGGATGAATCCCACATTCTGTCATGTGGCCAGTGAGAAAGCCCCACGCCGGCGCCGGCACCGCTGCCTTTGAAAGCCAGTGAGGACGTCTTCAGATAATCACCGCGTGAAGCCAGTTAATGGGCCCATGCGTGACGGCATTATGGGCCTTTGAACGATGCGCTGTCCTTAACGCGCAGCTGCGAAGACGCTGCGCCTTAAACCATCCTTATCAGAACGCTGCCTTTCACCCTCTGTCTGTGTATCCCACGGCTTCAGCTCTAATTATCTTCAATTTCCCTCTTCCTAAAAATGTTTAGTGACACATATACTCTTAACTGTAGTACTGACTCGTCCATCAAAAGCTAGTTTAGTATTTTTCTATAAACTAGCTGTGAGTGCGACATGAATATTTTAAGCAGCTTAGCCCTGATTTTAATATATTGACTAGAAGTCGACTGGCTGCAGGCCAGGACACAGTGTAATACCAACCAAACTCCCAGTGCTGAACTCTATTGGAGTGAGACGGTAATTCTGACTGGCAGTGCTATGGAGAGTAAACTCGATTAAATGAAATATATTTTTTCAATTAATTTCCCCCTCTCCCTACAATCTACCAGGACAGATATGACTCAGAGAAGTGAAACTCAAAGAGAGACAAGGACGGAAAGAGTGAACAGAGCAGTGAAAACATCAAGGCTAACCGGAAATATTCAAGCATATAAAATCAGAATATTGTGTGTGAGAGGTTATGTAATTATTTAGCAGTTATTTTTCTTAAAAGTGAATTATAAATTCAAAAAGAGGAAGGTCAGCAGAAGACGAGTGTTGGTCAGCCTTAGTTTTAAGTTCTGAAATTACTGTGCACACTCTCTGATGAAAAAAGTAAGGAAAATGTGACCCTCTCGTAAACTTTTTTACGCTGTGAAGTTAGTGGAGCATCTCGGTCTGTGCCAAAAAAGAGGGAGAGGGGTGGGGGGGACTAACAGACAGAGAAAAAGAGAGCAAGAGTGAGAGAGAAAGAGAGAGAGAGAGAGGGACTAACAGACAGAGAGAAAGCGAGCAAGAGTGAGAGATAAAGCGAGAGAGACATGTCTGAGTGCATTAACATATTATCCTTGTGTCCAATAAAAGAAAATGCAACAGCAAGGTCATTTGGGGATAGCCAAACCAGGAAGTGGAGCAGGACGGAGAGACTGGGACAAGGTTACACACACACACACACACTCACATAAGATTCACAATCTGCAGTCAAATCATATATGCACAGCAGCTGACATCTGACCCCCTGCTGTCCTTGGATGATAGTCTGTGAATCCTGTTGAGATCTTTCCAGCTTGTCCTCTTCTTGGGGAAAATGATGTGTTTGTGCACTAGTGAAATATGTTTTCTCTGAGGTACCCTGTGGTACACCTGAGCTTGCTCCAGACTGATGGAAGATTTTAAAGCACAAGGCTTGGTGCCAGGAGTGCACACAGAGAGATGGAAGGACATATCCCAGTGTGTCCTAGCACACACAGACCCACACACACATGCACACCCACACACACACACACAAACACAGACACACACACGCAGACACGCATGCACGCACACACACAGACACACACGCTCAGACTAACAGAAACGCATGAACACACACACACACACATTCAGACATGCACACAGACACACATGCAGACCCAAACACGCTCACACACCTGCACACACACACACACAGAAGGAAGGACATAAGCCAGCGACAGCATGCTGTGTGTGTACGTGTCCAGTAAACCTCAATCTGTTTGTTGTTCTTCCAGCTTCACCAGCCAGGCAGGCAGCAAACAAACACACATGTCTGGGACGTGACCTTGTGACCTTTTTCACCTTTGAACAGGCCGGCACCCATGTGAGCCCATTCCAGGGGACCACTTGTGGTTTGGTGCTAACTTTCTGTGTGAGCTGCATTCTGAATTCCTATGACAGGACATTTTTACATCAGTTAGTCATGCTTATCAACCAGTGTTGACATTGTGTGCTGCGCATAGCGGATATTGACACTGTCTCTTTATCCATACTATTAAAACCCACATGAACATGAGGAATAGTCTTGAGACCATTGTCTCCAAACAATTATGCTGATGCTCACATAGGAATTGCGAAATAATGCTTCATTATAATTACAGACATCGCTGTATAAATCAAATGAATGATCATCACTGTATCATCAGCCCTCACTTGATGTGTCACACACATAAACACACACGCACACACACACACACACACACTCACGTGCACAAACACACACATACACACAAACACACACACACATACATATGCACGCACGCATACACATGCACTCACACACATTCATCTACTGTCCTCACAGTAAGACTGAAGCCATTCACTAACTACAGCACACTCATAATACAAAGAAACAGATTTACACTCACACAGTCCTCTGAAAGTTAACTGAAAAGCTCCCAGCAGACTGTCCTCCATTATAAACTCAGCTCTTATCTTCTCTCTATCTTTCTCTCCTTTCAGTGTCCACTCTACTGAGCATCATAGAGGTCACTTCTGAGGTCCCTGTAGCCAGGACATGGTGCCCCTAACTGTCTGACCCTCCACACTGTCTGGCCTATAATTGCTACAGAGGATGACCTGGAAGCATTACAGTTTCCCCTCGCAATTTAACATCGTTTGGTAGGAGATGATACCGGAGGAGATCCAATTTTGCAGCTTTGTTTTGGGGAAAAAAATTGTGCCAACTGAATGTGCATCAGCATATTTCACTGCAGCATTGCTGAAGCATACCAGCTTTTGAAAACAGCACATCTTTTCTTCTTTCTAAATGAAAGGAATTTCAGAGCATAGATCATGATTTCACCCCCTTTCATCTCCTATCGATTTGTATAATGCAGTATTTTATGGCTTCCATACAAAGGCTTAATGCTTTGCAAGGATTGATTTTCCAACATAATATTCATTTCCTGATCTTAGGACTCACCACATGTAAATGGCTTCCTTTGCTGTGTTCGCCTGCATTCTGCTAAAGCAGGAAAACCAACACAAACCCTGAACTCCTGCTGAGAAAGGGCAGGTCCCTCGGTGACAGAGTGTGTGTTAGCGAGCTGAACCCTCCCCCCCCCCCCCCCCCCCCCCCCCCCGAACACACACACACACACACACAAACACACAGTGGTGAAAAGTACTCACTGTCAGTACAATTTTGAGGTACTTGTACTTTTACTTGAGTATTTCCATGTTATGCTAATGTATACTTCCATTCAACTATATTTCAGAGGGACATTTTGTACTTTCTACTCTACTACATTTATTAACTAATTTCTTTAAGATTATACACAAAGTATAATATAAGAAGCTTTTTAAATTCAACTCATTGTTAAAGATTAAACCATTGGTTTTCAACCTTTTTGGCTTCTGACGCCTTACAAAAACCAGTGTGTAGTCGGGGTCACATTTCAGATGTCTATCGCCCTTCCTACCTGTCGTCCTGGATGATAAGTGGACCTTAACTGAGTTCATATTATTAGCAAATAACTGTTAAGCCAATCACTGGAACGATTACCGTTACAATGTCTTTATCATGTCAGGCAACAATCAATCTAAGAGAGTGAGAGAAATTACTGATTTCACCTGTCTTTTAATGTCTTAATAACTGAACAAAGTTCCTTGCACCATTACTTAGAAAGTAGGGAGAAAAACAACCACTCTACTGCGATAAAGTCAAACCTGAGATCTATCCCCAGTTAACTGAAGTCACCCAAATAAACCTGTTATAAGCTATATTACGGCTTGAGGCTTAATAAGTGGCCACACTCATGCACATATCATTGCATCAGTGCAACACAGAGAAATTTAAATTTGTGTACGGAAACAAAACTTGGCCTGTTTGTGTTGAGCTGCTGTTCCTCCTGAAAAATCTATTCCTGTACTTAAAGAGGAACTCTGGTATTTTTTTAACTTTTTGAGACTAAATGTTTTTCAAGGGACAAAAATGACCAATATTGAGTGAAAAAGTTATAATTATAATCGAACCCAAAAAGATGGGAAAACCAGGGTTCCTCTTTACCATGAAGAAGATGGCCTACTCCCCTTTGCTACACACAGGACAGATGCTCCAAATTGTGGGTGATTGTGTTCCCTCATAGACAGAGGAACCTCCCACTTTCTCCAGGTCGCCAGTGGTGCCATCCGGAAGGCGTTGCTTCCTCGTCGACCACTCAGTGGAACCAAAAACGTGTCCGGTAGCTTGTGGCGCTTAATGAGCAGGGTCTGCCATTACTATCTGGCAACAAGCTGACTATAGCTATTTAACTGAAGAATATCTGCTTAAGGCAAGGAACCTCTGAACTGCACAGTGAACTAGCAGCAGGCTAGGTTATCAATCCTCTGCGTCAAAAGGGCTAAATTTAGATAAATGCCGTGTACATTAAATACACACACATTCTCACTCTTTAAGTGTATGGCTCAACAGCCGTAACTTAGTTACACAGAAGCTTCCTGTAGGTGTCACATTTGCATAACAGTCCAAAAAACGCTGCATCTCTCATGTTTGCTCTTCTCTCTCTCTCACTTTCCTTTGTCTCTCCCCTCTTTCTTTTCTTCTCCCACAACCTTTACTTTAATACATGAACTATATTTTGCTCCCAAAAAAAAACGTAATTTTAATTAAGTAGTATTATTCATGCAAGACTAGCTAGGTTTTTTTACATTGCTCCAAGGTTGAGGCCCTGGGCTCTGTACATTGCTTAGAGACAATGGTATTGTTTTGGCGCTATATAAATAAAATGGAATTGATTTGATATGGATTGCTGTATTGGTACT
>NC_137917.1:13213491-13283491 GCF_963457725.1 Sprattus sprattus | reverse complement strand
TTTGTTTGTGGAGAAGTTCCAGGTCTTCATTTATTTAGTTGTGAAGGACTAGATCCCAGCGAATGAAGCGAGCGAATGCCATCTAAGGGACAGTGTTGGAGACAGTTGTTTGAGTTTTACCCGTTGTTACACTGAAAGCCATTCACTGGCTTTAAAAAGACTGTTACGCTATTCCCACCGGTTGTCAGTCTCTGTGCAGAGCTGAAGCCAGAGCTTTGACATTCTAGCCATGCATTTGTCAGAATGTCACAGTCCTGCCTCGACAGAGTCCAGTCCAGCTGCTCATGAAGCTCATGTTACAAGTCACAAGGTCCCCATAAACAAACCATAAAATCCACTTATAATCGGCCTCCAATAAACAGTAATATGCCACACTAATCCCCCAGGATTTACTAAATAGGATTCAGTCTCTTCAGGCTGCAGAAGCTCCAAAGTCCGGCACTTTCTGCCTGACGGAGTACAGTGGTGAGGAAAAAAGCACTGACAGATATAACTTTATATCTTTAGGGAATTGAAAACAATCAACCATATCGCTAATAGCACAGCTAGCCTGTCTCGGTTGGTGAACACCGATATCTAAGCACCAGCGAGCACAGGAGCCAGCTGTGTGTGTGTGTGTGTGTATGTGTGTGTGTGTATATGTGTGTGTGTGTGTGTGTTTCTGTGTGTGTGTGTGTGTGTGTGTGTGTGTGTGTGTGTGTGTGTGTGTGTGTGTGTGTGTGTGTGTGTGTGTGTGTGTGTGTGCGTCCGTGCCTGTGTGTGTGCGTCCGTGCCTGTGTGAGTGTGTGTGTGTGTGTGTGTGGGGAGGGGATGTCTGCTAGCCAGCTGTTGTCACATCCAGCTGGTCCTGCACCCAAGGAAACATAATGTGATGACACCCACAAAAGCACACGGCAGCTTCATCCCCTCAGCCAGGCCTAGAAAAGAAAAGCAGGGGGGGTGGGGGGCGGTCTGCTATTCCCCCGATGGAGAAGGCAGCAGGTTATGGACACCACTTATCCATCTACTCGGAATAGTAAAGGCTGAGTACTCGCCAGGGAGAGTCACGCTTACCCAGCGCCACAAGGGAACTCACAGACACTGGGCCAGCTGATAGTCAGGCTCAATGCTTTTACCATGACACACTGACAGCCACAATATGGGTCACTCCCACCTCCCTTGGTGAATATGGACACACAATCTGCTGCCGAACTCACACTCTCACACACACACACACACACACACAGTGAACATGCACAGATGTGCACAGCCATAATCATGCACATACACACTCATGCACATACTTTCTTTCTTTCAAACTCACCCAACCGTACACACTTAACAGAGGACACACACACACTGGACATCAAATAAACATACATGCACTCACTCTGTCACACCCACACACTTCGCACTTTGCTGATTCAGTGGCAATGATGATATGATTGAGAGGAAGAGGCCCATCAGCAATCAGCCTGATCTAGTAATACTCAGAGCAAAGATAGATCTATGTGCATAGATGGTTACTAAAATAAACACGCAGACACGAAACATCACCACAGGATCTGCCAAGGTGTCTCCTGGGATTAAGTCCCTGAGAGGGGTGAAGGCCTTCTTTCTTGTGACCCGGGGGCAGGATTTCACCACCAGGGCAGAAGCACTGAAACCCCAGAGGGAGCTGGAGAGACTGTCTGCAACTTGCCTCGTGCTTCTGTATGTCGATGAGCTCCACAAGTACAGTCCATCATTTGGACTATACATTTGCTTCAAGACATCAACTGTGTACTTTTGTCAAAAAAAGTGGGTAACTCATCGACTAATGTCTTTGCTACATATGTATCCAGTTTTGCCCTCCAAGAGAGAATGTGTATGTGAGAGAGTGAGAGAGAGAGAGAGAGAGAGAGAGAGAGAGAGAGAGAAAGAGAGAGAGAGATAATTGCATAATATGCATAGCATTCATTCTAAGAAACCAGTGAAGTGAGTCTACCCAAAAGATTTATTTTAGGTCTGGTCTACTTACTGCTCTGGGCAACCTTGCACCATCACAGTAAGACTATAGCATCCAGCCTATTCGTATTGCCCTGAAAGTGTCATCATTACCCCAGATATAGTCTCAGATACACTATCTTTACTTGTCTAATTTGGCTATTATCTTTTTTTCTATAGTAGCATATTATAGCAGCTAGAATGTCAAAGTATCACCCTTACAGAAATAGCAAGGAATTAGGGCCTCTTGAAGTAGGCTGGGATTTCAAGAGTGGTAGCGACAAGACAAAATGACACTCTTCTGACATATATCTGTACAGTATAAATTGCAACTGCAAATGTATGTTCTCCCTGTTAGGTGTGAATGGTGTGTGATTGTAAGGTGCTGCTGCTTCGTGATTTCCATGTCAAACCTAGGTGCAATTGAAAAGAACACAGTAGGCATGAAAACACGATGTGAAAGAAAGGGCAAGGAGGACTTTTCTTTAGAACAGAATCAACCCTGCTTGAAAACACTACAGGTAACACTAGCCCTCCGTTTACAGTAAAAAGAGCTGCACGTCTCTTCCCTCTGGAAATTTGCGCTGTAGGTGATGTTTCATTGCCATGTCGCAGCAATTTGAATGGATGTACAGACTTAATTTACTTCATCTAAATTGTGTTACCTTGACTACATTACGCACTTTGGCACTGAACGTGTGTAGCGAGTGATGCTTCTGCGTAGAGTCTCCCACTGTGACTGCAAGTAGGAGAAACGCATCATTTTGGTTGACAGTACATGACGGGATGACAGCTAAACAAGGGCGGAAAATGTAGTTTCCAACGCCAGTCCCTTTACAGAGAGAATCAGCTCAGCTGCATCCCCTAAAAAATACCAAACGCAACTGCAAACTGCAACGTGATATCCTTGCTACCCTTCGTGCTGACCTGCTGTAGGAAAAAAGAGAGTTTAGAAGACCAAGGAACAAACCCCACTTCTTGCCATAGTGGCAGAAGCCATGTAGATGGGGCCTGTGTTTTAAACAGGGGCCCTTGTCGAAACCGAGCAGGAGTGCAAACCACTCGGCGAGAATAGAATGGCTTCCCACACCACCACATGAAATGAGTTTACAGCGCGCGAGTTTGAGTCCGTGTGGCATTGGGACAATGGCCAGAGGCTTATGACGCTTACAAAAAAAACAGCACTGCGGTCAAACCAACATCCAAGCGGACGGAGTTTCAGGCGGAAACTGCTGAATGATCAGCATTTATGAGCATCCTATGAGATGATTGACAGCGCCTTGCCAGAGCTAAATACCCTTAAGAGCCTCTGGAGTTTAGAGTGTCGCCGAAGTTTAGACACCAGCACTGCACGCAGGACCACGTAGGGCTTAACTTCCCGGGAGCGCATCTCTTTTTCTTTTCAAGAGAATATGGGTGCGCTGAAATAGAACAAAGCATTCCTTGAAATGGTTGCTATTAGCAACGTGCAATGTGCCAACGCCGGGAAGCAAGTACTGAAAGAGTTTAAGTATCCGTTATCTTTCTGGCTAAACGAGCGATTAAAGCTCCATGCTACCGCTATACACAGCTCCACTCACACTCCCCGTGGCCCCGGGAAAAAAGCTCTGAAACCGAGCTGCTGGCAGAGATCGCGTTTTCTTTGATTCACTGTGAAACATTTCTCTCTCTCTCTCTCTCTCTCTCTGTCTCTCTATCTCTCTCTCCTCCCTCTCTCGCTGACAGAAGAGAGCAGAGTGAGAGATTTAACAGACTCCTATCTCTCTCTCTCTCTCTCTCTCTCTCTCTCTCTCTCTCTCTCTCTCCCTCTCTCTCACACACACACACACACACGCACACACACTTCTTTATCTAACCTGTGTGTTTGCTTTTTGTAGACAGGAGAGCGTTAAAAGATAAGACTAGGCGGCCTACTATCAAAAATATCAAATCATACATAGGTACATTGGTACATTTTTCAACTATAGCCAAGTCTAATAAAGTTTCTCAAAGTTTGCCTTCTCAAAAATGCTTGAGAGAAACAGCATCCCTCATCGGCAAAGGGAAATCTGTAAGATAGACTACAACACAGAAGAGTATGGGGATAGCGCAACAAAATAAAAGAAGCATGGAACTCTGCGTTGTTAAAAAGAAAAGAAAAGAAAAGAAACAACTTTCGGGGATACTAATCGGTAGCAGCAACACGTTTCGGAAGAAGTGAGAACAAAACTAGGTGTCGTGAATTAGGTCACTGAGTTTCAGAGAAGTTGAAGAGATTAGTATTTAAACATTTCAATGACCGGCAACGCAGACTATTGATATGAAATTGTGTCTTACCAAATCTTAAAACATGTGGCATTCCGCGTGAATATCCCACACATAATAATAGCAGCAGTAGAAGCCTGACGGTGAATCTCCTGAATCTCGCATTAGTTAGTGGGGAGGTGATCTTCATGATTTCTGTAATGCTCACAAATGTTATTCCCTGGATCTTTATATTCCTCAGAAATTCTTCTTTTTTTGACGTAAAGCAGGGTGACGGCCCTCGCACAGGATCACGGCATGGTCAGACGGAGAGAGGGCATTCACTCCCCGGATCCATTAGCAAGCTCCGCGTGTCCGTCTTACTGCGCCAAGAAACAACCTTCCCACTCAGCCAGCGGGGCATCCATGTTAGTCTCAGAAAATCCGAGAGAAATCCATTTGCGGGCGGTCTGAAAGAAAGAGAAAGAGAGGGCAGGGAAGATTGAGTATCCAAAACAGGTATCGTTTCGGGTACAGTCTGATCGCACAAGGGCGCAAAACATTCAGTCCGTCTTGGCTGTCTATGCTAGCTTTCTACTGCACTGCTACAGCGCTTCTGACGTCGAGCCAAGATTAGTGTGAGAGCGGGAGACAGAGAGGCAGCGAGCAAATATCGGGCATACCGCGCTGGTGCTGCTGACCACAAGATGCCTCAGATCCATATCTGACACCGAAACACACATCTTTTCCGACGTGTCGCTGGCTGCCACCAGACCCCCCATTTAATCTCGGAATTTCTACTGAAAACCAACAGCTGTTCCGGCTCCAGGAGTGGTGGCGTGGCGAGCCGTAAAGTAAATCTATGAATTTTAGAAGATTGGCCGTGGGAGTGAGGACATCCAAGTCGCCTTGTATTGTAGTTGGCATGTATGCCAATAATGTCCTCGAGGGTCCGGTGTGCAGGGCACCGCGTTTGAAGCAACTCTTGCCGGGCCATTGGGAATCACATATATCCCGACTCACGGCCGCGTGCTGTAGACATTCCTTTCATTATTAAGTCATACAGTTTAATATGTGCTGTCAGCCTCTTTAAAAAGATTAAATAATGCTTGATCGTCCTGAAAATTATTTCTAACATACGCGAAATATATTATATCCGTTTGTATAGTCAATGCGTATATGTACCATGCTTAACCCACTGCAGCTATACATGTTTGACACATCGAATGCAATTTCCAATAAACATATTGCATATTTCACAAATTCCAACTACAGCTCAAGCTCAATATTTATCAAACTGTAAATATTTAGCCTTTTAGGTTGTGTTGTACGAATCAAATTTGCTTAAACATTTTAACGGGTACATGTTGGTAGTGTTTTATTTTTTTATTCTGAACTTTCGCATACTGAACTCATTCCTTACTATGCTGTTTATAACCTCCACTTAATTTGTTGAAATACGGGAGGGATTCCTCTCTTGAGAAACTGACACAAACACTAAGGCTGAATCCCATTTCACCCCCTACCCCTTCGGTATGGCTCCGTTTGAAAAAGCGAGGGCAAAGGGGTAGGGGTAAGGGTAGGGGTAGAGATTAGAAATGGGATTGGGCCTAAATCAGGTTTACAATCCGAAGCTATCTGTTTATTAAGGGTCCAGTAAAGAGAGTGGGGAAAGCCTACGCGTCGTTTTACTGACGTGTAATTTATGAACCGATGTTTCCCCCCCCCCCCCCCCCCCCTGAAGATTATTGCAAAGAGGCTGTTCAAAGTTTGCATGAGTTAGTATCTCTGAAATGTAGAGGTAAAGATGGAGTCATGAATATTATACATGCATATTTTCTTCATTGTAACAGAAAGACAAATCAGAGTCCACTTGTGGCCTGTGTGACTGATACACAAAACAATGGGTGGAGAGCACATTTCAGCACCACGGACAGCGCACGGTGACCTCACAAGTGAGAGCCGCGCCATTACAATAAAAACAGGCACTGGCTGGTAGTATTTTTCCATTCATTGGAGTGTGCTGTTTTATAACGTGTTAAATCTAAACTCTAAAAATATATATCAGATCTATGCGCCCATAGTCTTCATCTTGCCGAGAAGTATTGGTCGGCTATATTCGAGAGCACGGTAAACACATTTGATTGTCAATTCTAAGTCGAGAAAGTCAATCCAATGAACATGATTGAGAGTAAAAACAAACATAATCGATGTATCACATAGCGTCTTTCCTTAGCCTGTCACTGACTGATACTCTGGCGCGATGGTCTTTATTCAGCGAGAAAAATGAAATACGCTATTGCAGTAATCGGTCCTGTGGGTCTGTTTAAATTAGATTCCCAGTATTAAAACTCTGATTGTGCCAGTCTTTGTCATATTAGGTTGGTCTTTTTATCGGTGTGGGCCATCTCGCCTCCTCTGACAAACGAATCTACATTGGTATATTAACTATCCTAGAGGCAGTCAGGGGGAGGGGGGGGGGGGGGGGGGGGGGCGTAATGTTGATTGAACTGGGACTGAATTACTTTAGAACTACAGTCTGTTAAGTATTCTCGACATTCGAAGATGCATAGGCCCGTTGCTGTATTTCGGCGAAAACTTCTGTCTTCATTCAACATATTTTTGTATTCGAAGGTGGTCCAGGTTCGTCTTCTGTCACACAGTGCATAGCTATTGCCGATACGAGGATATGGTAATAGGAGTGTGATAATACGTTTACCTTTCCTTGAACTACTCTCTTCCTATTGATTTCTATCACCAGGCATTTTAGTCGGTAACAGAGCCAAACATAGCATGAACAAACTTTTTAAAAACTCAATTAAAATCACTTGGCATACGCTTAGGATGCCCCCTCTAGTTCAGAAAGAGTATGTGGCTAAATGAGCGGAGACGGCGGAGTGGGTTGTCATGGTATCTCGTATCTTTAAAACCATAGGGGCAGAGTTTGGATTTACAGCCGCCTAAAACAATATTGGCCCTTTGAAAGATGAGTTTGATTTCAGTTGTTGATGAAGGACTTTTGATAATGGCCGTCGTGGGCACCCTCAGCTACATCATATGATCGTAAACTTGACAAAGAGTCGTGAGTGCGCCCTTGTAGCCTATGCTTACCATTTTGGCAATTTGCGTACACGAATGGGTGGACTTTTCTCGTCGTCCAAATAGGCACTGTCTATGGGTCATTCACAAAGCAGGTCACGTAAACTCCCCTCGGATACAATATGTTTTGATATACATCTAAGGACACAACAATATCTTTTTAACGCCCCCCCCCCCCCCCCCAAATGTAATAGTATGTGTATGCAGAGAACGTCGGCAAGGATAGGTAAGCTATTTAATTCACTCTGCTGGGTGCAGACACGTCTCAGCTCAACGTGATGTTGCCTGTTAACTAATAAGTTGTAATCTAAGACATTTCCTTTGTCCCTTCATATTTACCTGTTCAGAGGACGTCCAAATATAATTGGAAACCAATTTAATATAAAATTGTAATATTCTTTATCAATACACGATGTGCAGTGATCCTCCTCCTACTTCAAAGTACTCTACAGCGCACGAAGGTGCTACCCGTACTTCTGCCCATAAAACGGGGAGGAATAAAAGCAAAACTGGCGTGGCACAAAAACACAGTAAAATAATTTAATAACAAACTGTCAAGAGAAGATCTACATGAACATAAATGCCCTTACCTTCGACAAGCAAAGGCAGAATAAGATGGTAAGTGTCACGACAGGCGTAGAAAGTAGTTCATTTGTTCCGATAGCGCAGCCGATTCGGTTCCCTCAGACTCGCGTCTCCGAGCGCTCTGGACGCGGTGAAGACACGCCTCCTGTTGGACAAAAAAACGTACTGCTTAAAGCAACAGGGGACATAGAGACCAGAGATCTCTGGAGCGCACAGTTAAAGGTGGACACGAGTTCTCCTTCAGAAGACTCATTAATTTATCTTTACTAGTGATACAGTTGGCAGTAAAATCAAGCGATTGTTCTGAATGGAATTTGTAGAAAAGAGGTTTATTTAACGAGGGTGAGGTAACATCAGTTTTAGGAGACAGCAGAGGAAAGCGCATCAGTCAGTTTAAAATCCAAGGTAATTGTTAAACACGATTCCTCGTAAATTATTGGCCAAGAAATGCAAATAAAACTGCATTGTCATTTATTATGTCACAAAAAAATTTGTATTTTATTTTGTATTATTACATTTTTATGTATCATCGTTTTGACAGCTAATGTTGGAGACAGCACTGCGCTGTAGCCGGGTGACATAGGCCAAGGGGGGCACCCATTTTATGCAATTTAGGAAAATGAAAAGAATCTTTGATTCGACCCCCACATCTCGTCGCTGCATGAAGAGTGGAATTGTGAGGGGCTGAAGAAGTGAAAGCAGGCACTGTAGTCCTTAAACCAGCCTCAAAAGGAGCAGTGCTTCATCTCTCTCTCTCTCTCTCTCTCTCTCTCTCTCTCTTTCTCTCTCTCTCTCTCTCTCTCTCTCTCCTCTCTTTAATTACAGCCAGTCTTCCATGTCGGAGAGGAAATTAATTATTCACCTAATCTGCCTGAAGAAGTATGGCACACAACCTGCAAAACACACACACATGCAGCACAACACACAGACAGAGACAAAAACAAACACGGAGGCCCTAAAATGTGCACTCCAAGCTCTTTCTATGATACACAACAAGCGAAATGCCTGAAAACAAGATGGATTACTTCCAAGAAAAGGAGTACAATAATACTGGTTTAAAAAAGAGTGGCACTCACAAAGCTACGGTATGTTTGCCTAAAAAAATGTACTATAGACATCCTGAATATAACCATGCCAAGGCAGACTTGTGCTTTATGTATTCAGGAAGAGTTTCGTCAGCAATCTGAAATAGGTTGATGTTCCCCGTTAGTGAACTAAAGAAGGGGGGATTTGCTGACAGCAATTTGGAAAATAATGATGTGTCTTCTTGCTAACAGATACAAGTGACCAGTAGCAACAAGATGTCTTTCTCTGCTCTCCCTATCATAGTCTTCATTCTCTCTTTCACTCTCTGAATCATTTAATCAACTTACTCACTCACCCACTTATTCCCTCCCCCAGACATTCTGTTTTCACTACATTCGTTTCACAAGTGACCTCAGCAAACTCGCACCGAGTTACAACCGCAGCCAATGTTCTGCATTTCTGTCCAGCTAGTGTCCGTTACTGTAACAGAAGGACTGATATGTTGTCCGTGTCATGTGTTCTCCTCAGGTCTAATATCCACCCACACCCTAACTGTGCACCACCCACATCACTGGGATAACTCTCCTCTCGGTCTGGAGATCATTCTACCCATTAAGACCACCAACCGCCATACCACGCTATAAGGTGCTGCCCTTATTAAGGCCTTCTGCACTGCTTTTCATTGTCAGCTCCCTTAATGTGCTTCTTTCATTCAGAGGCTCCCAAGCACCAGAAAGCTCTAATGAGCTCAGTTGGCATCTCACATTGTCCCAAAAGAAGATGAGGGAGGCAGGCTTTAAGAGATCATCCTCCTCATCTCTCGCCTCGCCCCACTAGGATAGGTCTCACTTTAACGTTACCATGGAGACTAGGAATAAACTACTAGTAAACCATGGAGCATGTGTTACGTTCACAAAAGGGTGGCTGCAGATTAAGGTCTCGCATGAAAATGTAGATTTTCAGCAGTCGCCACCGCTGTCTTCTCCTCGTCAATTTAACGCTGCATTTTAATCAGAATGGATGCCTGTCACCAGCATGGGAAAAAGAGAAGCACAGTCACTTATCCCAGCCAATGGCAAGCTGTGAAAGGCAATATTCTAGCCTGCATTTAGACACATTGTTCTTTTATTGTGTTTAAGACTTTCAATCTTTGTTTTATTGCTGGCACAACTTACTTTAATAAAGAACAATCGTGTCATAGAAAAAGATGTGGAGAAAAATAACACTTGAATGCTAGTTTAGACTACCTCTAGTTTTTTCAGGTGTTTATTTTTCTTTTTTGCTCTTTCAAACTACATGGTAATCTACATATCACCAAATGAATGAGTCACTGGATGTCCAATGTCTCTAATGATATTGTAGGTAAGAGTGTTTAATTAATAAAGGAATAAACTCTATTTTCCCTGTAAGCGGAACTTTGTCTAAAACCATCCCAGAGATAGGTCAATACATTCATGCGATGAATATCATCAAACTGGCAGATACAACCTAAACAGCAGCCATTCAAACAATAATTCAGTTTTTTCAATTCATCAGATGGCCACATAGGAAATGTACCATTGAGCATCATATGTTCTAATAATTACTTTACCAGATTTACCAAATTATCAACATTTCATTCATATGCCCTTACGTTTTTCTTTCACATTAGCAGAAAAATATAAATGTTCTGTGAGTGTGTCTTACCAACTCCAGCTGGCTTCTAACATGTTTCTAGGCCTGCTGGACTTTAAGTGGTTGTCTAGATAATGGGGAAGCACTGTTGCATACCTGAACAATTAACATGGTTTGCATATGACCTTTCCGTGAGAGCTCTTTACATCTGGTAGTATTTAAAGAGGACAGTGAGGCATGCTGACCTCCGAAAAAAGTGCTGATTCTCCGCTTCTCTTTCTAAGTGGTGTTGTTCTCAGCTGTGTATGCAGTACTTCACAGAGAGTAAATACTCTGGGCCATTTTCAGCTCTCCTCCTGTCTTTGTTATATAGTATACCCCATCTTTCTCTCTCTCTCCTATCTCTCTCTCTCTCTTACTCTGTATTTAATCTGTCTCTCTCTGTCGCACTCTTTCTTTCACCTACTCACTCACAACACACACACACTCACAAACACAACACACACACACACACACACACACACACACACACACACACACACACACACACACACACACACACAAACACAAACACACACACACACACATAATCATTGTAAAGTTTTAATGGTTGCTAATTGCATTTCGCTGTTTCACAACCTTTTAGATGAGCATAATCTTCTCTGCAGCTGCCTAAGTGGGCATATTTTTAAAATACCTCTGGGGAAAACAGCCACAATGTGGACCAGATGAAAAATTCTTCAACTGAAAAAAAAGACTGATTTCTGTCTCACTGTTTCACCACTAGGTGAAAAAAATGATTTTGTCCCCTATTTATACTGGTTGTTGTTGACACAACTCCCTGTTATGGGCTGGGCTCTTTGTTTAAAGATGACCGTTAGAATATCCTTTGCAAGCCTATGGAGTCAGACAAGGGAAAGAGGGGAAAAGAGAGAGAAAGAGAAAGAGTTACAGAGAGCCTCTTCGGTGATATGACTGATGACAGATGTACTGGACATTCTCCCAGATGATAAAAAAAAACAAGAAGGGCACTCGGAGTGTGCAGACCTTCACCAAGGCCCAATGTTCTAATGTTATAGAAAGTGAAATGCAGATCCGCTCCGCTTCCTCGGCCCATGCTATACCCCTTCCACCAAGTCTTCAGTTGTTTTTACATAACGGTTCAGTTGTTTTTGCATAATCCTGCTACCAGACAAACCAACGGCACTGAAAGCACAACCTCCTCGGGTGATACAGATAGCCACTGCAGCACCTGGTGACAGTCAGAGTCACTCCTGTCTCTCACAGCTAGACCTCCTCCGCCTCCGTGGCTCGCAGCACCGTCCGAGCGGCCCGCTCACAGAGCTCACGCAGCACTGAACAGCAAGTGGGCGGAAGAAAACGGCCATCGGTCCAGGCCTGACCGCCGTGTGCAGCTGGTGCGTGTCCGAGCTGACCACTGGGACAAAACTGACTGAGGAAGAGGACGTTTGCAGTGTGAACACAAATAGTAGATCAAAACTGACGGAGGAATAGGACGTTTGCGTTGTGAACCCACACAGTAGAGGACGTTTGCACTGTGTATACACACAGTAGATAGAGAACATTTGCAGTGTGAACACACACAGTAGCTATAGGACTTTGGCAGTGTGAACACACACAGTACGTAGATAGAGGACATTTGTGGTGTGAACACACACACAGTTGGTCTGTGACAGGTACATGTGATTTTTTTCCTTTTGTATTTTGTCCAGGTACCAGTCTTTGGAGCAGTAAAACCAGCTGTGTGAATGAGCTACATGAAAATGTCTTTCCCCTCCTTTTTTCCCAAACCTCAGCGTTGGAGTGTCTCCCATTTGAAAAGGGAACAATGTGAGAAAAATGATAGTGTGCAGAAAGTGGAGGGAAAGAGAGTTGTAGGAGGGGAAATGAGAAGCACCTCCGTGGCACATCAGACAATGTGCTGCAGTTTACTGCGGTGCCAGCACAGCACCATGAACTTATTATGGGATACAAAATTGATCCTAGAGTTTGTTGTTTCTGTTTGTTTGTTGTTCGTTGTTGTTGCTGTTTTTTTTTTTTCTTTAATCAGATGGCTGAATGAAAGGGTAAGATTTTCAGAGGCTTCGCTTTGATAAATGGAGTCTTTGTTGTGTGGGGAAGGTGCATGCTTCTGGCTGAGCATGGACACAAAAGCTCTAATTGGAGTGCTTACAGTGTCAAGATACAGGGAAGGTTCTGCTAGTGCACACAAAAGAACCAGCTGGATGTAAATAGTGGAGAATTCAGACACAGAGAGGAGCAGTGGCATGAATGAAGTGATAACGTATTTTAGCGTGTGTGGAGAGGGCATTTTCTATGGGAGGAACTAACGTAGCCTAAATACTTTGCAAAATCCTCTGATATTTACCTAGCTGAGCGTTTTCTTGGAGGGATCTTCAGGAGCATCCGCATCAAAAGTGGCTTGCACTAAATGGCATTCCGCTCTTGCTTCACACTGCACCATTTTAATGATTTAACATAATACTTAGGCACTCCCACAATGCACTTCTGCATCAGTAATGAGCCTAGCAGGATGCAATACGGATCATATTCTATACTGTAATACAATATTTATTTTCTCATACACGTCAGGAAAACAGGAGCCCAAACTAGAATGCAAATGCTAGCTGAGAGGCCCAGCAGCACACAACCTTATTGTACAAGACAGCTACATAAATAAATGATGATCTGACCGTCTTGTTGTATCACATGTTTGCAGTACCTGTACTCCGAAAGGTAGAGAGAAAATGACTACTCCAGCAGTAGCAATCAGAAAAACAAAACAAATGTTGTTCACCTCCTCTCAGCCTGAGTCTATCCACCTCTTCATAATTGAAAAAAGAGTGAAAGCTGTGCATACTTCACCACTGATTGGCAGTCTGAAAATGTAAAAGGATGGGTCCTTAATGACATGAAACACAGGGCAGGGTTGCAACCACTTCAGCAGAGATTCTGGCCATGTGTGGATCCACTCTGTGATGGCACAATGGCTGTACAAAACCAAGCAGCTAGAACATCATCTCATTTTGGATGGCCCTTTTTTTTTAACTATTTTTACCGGAAACATAACACTGAACTGAACACACTACAGGACACAATACTGGGGGTTCAGCCCTGGGCTGTGTAAAGCTCCTTGAGACAATTTTATTGTTTAGGCACTACATTAATAAAATTGAATTGAATTGAATACTGACTGAATTGGTTGGTCATGTCAAAGAACACCTGATGTTTTTCTGATAATGTGCTCAAATCATCTGCTGTGTCCTGAGATGTTCTGCTTTAGAGACAACCTAATTATAATTCAGATTATTATTATACTACTAATATAGACTGAGAAGACAGGGTGCAGTGGCCATCATGTTATGTTGCTAAGACAATAGTACATGACATTGTAGATATTACAATGGTTTCATTTCTGGTTATTCTTGGACTCAACCGAAACACCTATATTTAAAAACAAATATGGTGCTGATAGATAGCTGTTAAAGCACAGTGTTTTTGAAAATGTTCAATCGTTTGGGAAAAAGCCACAAGGAAATGGGTCTCTGAACATTTATGATTTGTCCGCGTAATTCCTTGCGGACTATTCTTAGCACAGTAGATTATTTCAAATGACAACACAAATAGAAACTAAAGCAGCTCTCTTTTTAAATGTCAAGACTACCCACAGACATGTTCATTTTTAGATCTGTAAGACTGCAAGAAAAGCTTGACTGTCTTTGTTTCCAGCAGAAGCCAGGGATATTATTGAGTGCATAATTTAAAATAACACAGAAGCGAATGTCTGATTCTTCGGTTTGGGGGGGATAAGGGAATACTATCGTATTAGAGTCAAGAAAATCAAATGAATAAATACTTCAGCTCTTCAAGCGTGCATTCAAATATGCGCCTCATGGATGAACCAGTCTTTGCTCCCTGTAGGACCAAACACTGAGAAATCAGAGACTGTGTGTGAGCACATAAGGTAAGCAGAGAGGGTGAGAGAGCATGTGTGCGTGTGCGTCTCTTTTGTCCTGTGTGTGTCCATGTACATATCTTGTGGGTGTGTATGTGTGTGTGTGTGTGTGTGTGTGTGTATGTCTTCTGTCCTGTGTGTGTCCATGTACATATCTTGTGGGTGTGTATGTGTGTGTGTGTGTGTATGTTTCTGTCCTGTGTGAGTGTGTGTGTCTTTGTGTGTGTGTGTCTTTGTGTGTGTGTGTGTGTGTGTGTGTGTGTGTGTGTGTGTGTGTGTGTGTGTGTGTGTGTGTGTGTGTGCGTGTGTGTGTGTGTGTGTGTGTGTGTATATGTTCTGTCCTGTGTGTGTTATCTGTCCTTCTCTGATTACCAAGTACTGCTGCTCACTGAGGTGAGTGGGGCCTAATCGCCTGCACCTGACGTCACCCAACCATGGATGGGCATCTTTTGTGTTTCTGTTTTGGGTTCTTTTCCTCTGTTGTTGACCATCTCGCTGTCTTGAACCACGGCATGCATCACCTTGTAACAACTTCTCTTTACCGCTCTTCTGTCTGTCCTTTTCCTCCCCCCCACACACACACACACACACCTCCATTGTGCTCTCCCAGTTATGTGAAATTAAAGGTTTCTTCACAGTCTATAATTAGTCGACCCTGACACTAATTAGCAATGCTCCGTGCAGTGCCACTTCATATTAGAGCAGATGGGGTATTTTCTCTGGCGCTGCAGAGTGGCGGCGTGGAGCTGGGAAATGCCACAGTGTTGCTAGATGAACCAAGAGACCGCCTTCATGACACGGAGCAGGAGGGGTGGAGGGTGGGAGAGGGAGGGACGACAACTCTGAAGAGTGAATATTAGGAGGCCACATGGCAAGAAAATTACACCAAAATACAGAATATAATACCATTTTATATCAAATATAGAATATAATTTTTGGCTATTGACTTTTTACCACTTTTATACTGCTACTACTGCTACTACTACTACTTTTACTGCTACTACTACTGCTACTGCTGCTACAGCTGCTATATATCATACTTATAATAATGATAATGACAAGACGTTTCAAAATTCCTACGACCGTGTATTTAAAGCATTATGAAATATGTGGAAATATGTCTTTTTAAAAATTTAACTTTTTTCCTTTTTTGGGAGATATGGGGTGTATTTCTACCACACACTATTGTCCTGATATGGGGGCATCACACTTCTATTGAGTGCAGACAGGTATGAAGCCACAGCACAGTGCACAGCCATCATCCATGAAGCAGAAATCAACATTAGCGGCGATACAGAAGAACAGGAAAACTAGTTCTTGCTTGCGCAGGCTTTGTGCTCTTTACAGGGATTGCTCAAGCGTTTCCAGCCATCATCTGAGAGAGAACGGAGAACGTGGCCGGGGTCAGAGGAGCGAGGGGTTCTCCAGTCTCAATGCCTATCAAAATGTGCTCTGGCACAGAACTTCATTATCACGAACAGGGAAAATGTGGCACAACCTTTTTCAAAATGTCATGAAATAACACCATAAAAAGCATCTTCATTAAGTTAAAGAGGTTGACAGATTTCACCTTTCACTTTCATACTGGGTGTCTGGTGGTTGTGGAATGGAGGGGTTTCAAGGCCACATCAAAGTTCTACATTATTATGGTTGTTGTTGTTGTTGTTGTTGTTGTTGTTGTTGTTGTTTTTGCTGTTATTGTTATTGTTGTTATTGTAAGCAAGGCATTGTGATAAAATGTAATTGAACAGTGGAACTAAATCTATAACCATCTTTCCAAATACAATACCATACTTGCCTTTATGTCGTTAGATAAGAAAGTGCACAATGTACTCTATGTGGCAATGCACGACACAAAAAAAAAAAACCCATCTGTGATCAAGTAGGAGCACAACAGCAGGAGCGTAGACACAACAAAGAAGCTGCTCTTTGGTCGGAAACAGACCAGCGTCCTTGCTTGCTTGCCTCAGGAATTCAACAGTTTACCCTGGATGGATGTTGGGTAGCACACTGCACTGTTCCAGTTGAAGTAAAGGAAGTGGATTGGTTTCAGAACATCTAACCATGAGCAAACTACCCAAAATTTGAAGTCCAGGGACTTGAGAGCCAGAAAGCAAAATACAAGAGAGTTGTCTTTGAGGCTACAAATGGGATCGAAGTAGGGTCCTCTCTCCGACTGGGAGAAAATTACACCGAACAGAGGAGAGGTGAGGAGCATTATACCAAGAAAGACAAAGAGATAGATAGAAAAAGGAGGGGGCGCGAGGAGGAGGGAGAAAGTGTTTAGCCAGACGAAATAGTCAGCAGGTGACTGGACTTTGGGAAGACATCGAAAATGAGAGTCAGAACGTATTTAGCCTCCAGACAAAAGTGGTAGAGAGCTGCAGGAAAGGGATTAAAAGTGTATCGATCAAGCTCTGCAATCGCTTTTCACATTACATGGAGCCATGTTTAATTCAGAGCTACACTGAAGATAGAAAGAAAGAGGGAACAGGAGGGGGACAGAAAAGAGAGAGAGAGAGAGAGAGAAGGTGAGAGGAGAGGTAAGAAGAGGAGAAGAGATGAGATGACCATGGGGAAGAACACTCAGAGATGAAAGAGAGGACAGCAAAGACTGAGAAAGTGTGTTTGTGTGTGTGTGTGTGTGTGTGTGTGTGTGTGTGTGTGTGTGTGTGTGTGTGTGTGTGTGTGTGTGTGTGTGTGTGAGTGTGTGTGTGTGTGTGTGTGTGTGTGAGTGTGTGTGTGTGTGTGTGTGACTGCTCCTTATCAATCGCTACGTATGGCGCTTTGAGAGATGATACTCTCTCCTCCATTATTCTACCACAACCACCTTCTCTTCTATCTCTCCCCGTCTCCTCCCTCATCGCTGTTTGAGTGAGCTGACACAAGCATCCCCAAAGAGCAGGCCAGGCTTCATATGTACTAGGCAGTGCTTCTTTCCACTACAAGTCAATAAAACCCTAACACTCTTAAGTCTTCCTATGACAATTTGTTCATGTAAACTGAAAGGACAACGCCTCTCACAGGACACTCGCAAACAACAAAGTGATGCGAACAAATCACATTTTTCTTCCTCTCATCCTTCTTTTTTGTTGGCTTTCTCTTTTTCTCTTTCTCAAATAATTGTGGTGTGAGCCCAGCACCAGGGACACAAGTGCGCTCTTGTTCAGGGACTGTGGTGTATGATGTCACTCTCTGGGCTCTGAGCGTAGACTCTATTTCAGACATTACTCATATCTTTCACTCACAATACCGCCTCTCATCTCTCTCTCTCTCTCTCTCTCGCTCTCTCTGTCTCTCTTTCTCCTTTATCTTCTTATGTCCTTTCCTCACCCCTCCCTTTCTCCTGCTCTCTCTCATCCTCAGTGATGGCTGGAATAATCTGCTGTTCATAATCAAAGATTCCCCTCTGATGTCAAAATAATCGGTAGATCATGTGGGCAAACACAGCAGCCATCTCACCAGCCATAATGAAGTATTCATCAGGTTCAGCAGAAAAACAAGCAGCGTTTTCTTTTGTCTGACCAACCCCGTTGTTGTCAGGGAGGGTGATGGGAAAAAAAAGCGAGGCATTAGAAATGCCACTTTGATTAGGTTGATCAATGTCAATATTTGAGAGAGGCTAAGCTGAAGCAAATAAATTGCATGCAGTGAGAATGGCCATGCCTATAAACATGACAAAGACAAGGATGTAAATATGACTGAAGGTCATTATATGTCTGGGTCATGCCCAATTCTTTCTCGCATAAGCATAGCAGGAGCACCATTTAAGCACACCAGAAATGCCAGCCATGGTTAGTTTTGAAGGGGATAATTAGCAATTAAAAATCCTCAAAAACCCAACCAGTAATTGGCTGCCATTGCCATAAGGCCCGATCGAATTCCTCTCCAATGATGCATACCCTTCAGTGTACATCAGAGACATGCAGAAAACACGCGGCACGGAGTGTCTTCACATCTTACGGCGAGAATCAAAGGAGGTTGCGTAGGGCCAGAGGTGACCCTGAGAGTTTGTGACCAGCGAGGGGTCTGAATTTAAATTCTCTCCACATCGCCTCCACACACCAAACACCTCAGCCAATCGCCTCCTGTCAGGCCGCTGTGGTCGAGAGAGCGAGAGAGAGAGCACGCGCACACGAGAGAGAGGCCTACAATTGTGTGTTTTTGAGACCCAAAACAATGATGACAGGTGAATTCGTCCCTGGGAATCGCAATATTGTTTTGAGCAGATGTATAGTAAGGATGGATAGGGTCTTAATAGAATGGTGCTTTTACGCCGCAATAGCAGTCAAAATCACGACAGGCAGACGATAGATAGAGTTACTTAAGAGATAAGTCATTACATATCCCTTCATAATCAGGGCAGGATCAGTGAACAATGGAGCAGAAAAATAACAGGAGCTATCCAATGAGCCCTCACTCAGCGTGACAATTAAAACAGCATGAGATGTAATTTGATTATAGCGAAGATCCAGTGGTAGCTCTGATTGCACTCACTCCAGCTCGCTCACAGACTCTGTAATGCAGATGTTCCCTGTCACTCACTGTGAAAGCAGTATGGCATGTATCTTTTGGAGATGGGAAATGGGAGATGGCTTTGTGTTTTGTTGCTGTAACAAAAACAATCAAATGCATATTTCACCGGCCCACCTGCAGGAGCTGGAAATATAAAATATGTCAGAGCTGGGTAATCATCACGGTATCACAAACAAAGTTTATTCAAATTCATCTCATCTACTGGGACCTGTCAGACTTTTACATTAAGCTACAAAACTGTCAATAATGATAAGGCCTCGCTACAACACTGTCGATAACGATAAGTGGAAAGTTGCAACACTGTCGATAGTATTACACTACAACATTGTATATAATGACAAGTAGAATACTACAACATTGTATATAATGATAAGTAGAATACTACAACATTGTATATAATGATAAGTAGAATACTACAACATTTTATTATACGGCTCTTCAGAACGTTCCAAAAAGTACCGTTGATTTGAATGGGCCATCCCTACGTCATACCCATACATTAATTCCTGCTAGCAGACCTCTGCCAAAGATAATCACCGCTGTCATTGGCAACGGGTTTTGTACTTCTAATTCACATCTTTCATATCATTCCGCCAGAAGTCCAGTCATTTTAACGCAACAGTAGAGAGTAATTTGAAGTCAGCAAGTAATGGGTTGCTATGCAACACCTGAAACTTCAAAGTTCTATTTGCTTGGAGAACTATTTATTTCTAAACGGGACACATGAAACGGCACCTAAATCATTAAAAAGAGGTATGTTGGAGAAATGTCTTCTATCGTTTTTGGCAAGTACCCGTATAATAAGCGGGATAATGTATTGTCCGTCGGTCATTCTACAAAAATAATTCCCTTCGGTACGAAACAACACCCTCCGCTGCGCGTCGTCCAGGAATTATTTTTGTAGAATGACCTCCGGACAATACATTATCCCTTACGTATATAATGATAAGTAGAATACTACAACATTGTATATAATGATAAGTAGAATACTACAACATTGTATATAATGATAAGTAGAATACTACAACATTGTATATAATGATAAGTAGAACAGTACAACATTGTAGATAATACTACAACACTGTCAACAAGAATGGGAGCATTCAGAGAATGCAAACCTCCGCCTTGTGACCTTGACCTTTGACCTTGACATCTGAAAATCTAATCAATTATTGCCATTATATTACCCAATCTCCCCACAAAGTTTGATGGAAATCGGTCCATGCGTTTCTGCGTAATCCTGCTAACAAACAAACATACAGGGGCGAAAACATGTAGACAAGTAGAAAACTACAAAATGAATGGTTTGTAAAATCGCTCACTGCTCTCTTGAGCCAGGCCTAGTAAGAACATTACAGCAAGATTATTTGTCTATATCTACAGTTGATAAGGTAGATTGCAGGGGTACAGCAAGAAAAATACAGAGTTAATAACTAGGTACCTTACCTTACATATGGTAACAGTGGCTCAACTGCTTGCTTGAATTGTGGATGAATTGCAAGCCTTCACTGCCCGGGTCAGACATCACATTAAATTATGCTGTTGGTTGATTGATTGTTTATAGAGCATCTGGTCCACTAGCCACAGTGCATTTGTGAAGTGTATGTTTAAACTCTTTGAAGAGCAGGAAACTCTGCTGCAACATCTGTTGCAAACTTTAGCTGTAATAAAAAGCAGACTGCTGACAAAAGTATAATAGAAGATGGCCATGGGCAGATGTGGACAAAGACAACAATAGTTCTTAGCTGTGCAGGGCAGAAACAAAACAAAAAAAGTGAGAAATACACAAGTAATCTTGTGTCAACACAATTATATGACTGCCAGCTTGGGGCAGAATTATGTTTGTCTGCAGTTGTATATATTGTAATGTGTATTTGAGCAAAGGCTTGAAATGAGTTGTGATACTCTATCCTTTGCCGTGTATGGTCTGATAAGGGCAATGCAGAGTTTTGTTGAAAATCACACCGGGGATTGATTGGGCACCAGTAACATGGCCTTAATGTCAGGCAATAGAGTGGATTCTGATTGCTTTGCACTGCTGCACTCTGCTATAGCCACAGTAGTTTATAGCTTTTCAGTTGAATTGCATACTCCAGGGCTTTTGGACGTGAATCCGAGCAAATGATCTCAGGCTGGTTAACTAGTGGTTTTGAGCCCTTGGAAACAATCAGATTGTACCTACCATTAATGGTCTCGTAACTGCCCTCTCAACTGGAGCATCAATACACAGCCTATCTAAATGTCTTGAGTTGCATTTTCTGTGCAGTCAAAGCTGAGATTTCAGAATTCTGCCAAACTGTTTGTCCCTGTTGATAATACTGAGACATCTGAAACTGACAGTAGAGAAATGTATCTGAGGAGACACTATTGTTGCTTCTTAACAGAGTACCCAATTACTGAATGGCATCGTAACAAGCAGAGACACAAAGTCCAGAAGAGTGAAAAATGAATTGAGGAAGAAGCAATCATTTGCATTGATTAAAACTACCTTTCTGCATCTATTTCCGTACTGTCTACCTCCAGTGGGAAATCATTGGAACACTTGAGTGTCTTGAGATTTACATGGTGTGTTTAGGCAAACAAGCCCAATTGGTGTAACCAAGTGTTTTAAAGCCACTTCATCGATCACGATGTGAACTTGGTGCAGAGCAAAATTTAAGTCTTCTTCTCTCTCATACTTAACTCTTTTGTTTGCTTGTGTCTTTGTTTCTTCCTGTGGTATTTGCTGCTTGTGTGACCAGGTAACTGGCCTCGCCACAGGGCCGGAGAACTGAGAGCTCTCTTAGCCTCATTTGTGGTTAGTCTCAGCACTCCGTCTCAGCGGCTCGGAGTTGATGGAGTGATCCTTACCTGAGATGCGCTTGAGAAAGCTATTGTGCCTGGTGATGGATGGAGTTTCTGGGCGCACTGAGCCCTGGCCAGCCTTCGCCGGGCTTAAATCAATCTGTTCATTTGTGTCTCCGTCGGATTGATCATCTGAAAGCGCAAACAACTGAGAGGTGGAGAGGCGGACGAAGCGCTGCCACGGCGAACAGTGCATTTTCATTAAAACACACACACTCAGCACAGAAACTCACACCGCCTAACGCTCGGCTGATAGTCCAGAGCCTGGGCTGGAGCATGCCTGTCTGTCGGGGGAAGTGGTAGGTGGGGCAGGAAAGCACCTAAGGTAAGTGGTTTGTGGGGTGGGCAGAGTGAATCGCACACTAAAACTAAATCAGGCTCTCGGCAGACGGGACATTCATCAGGTTTATTTCCTTACACGGTAGACACATCAATGAGGTTAGCACCATGTGTGTGCTTATATACCTTAGGGGTGGCAAACGTTTGGATACTGCCCACATTTTCAGCACCAACTTAGCTAGCTGACCGTTCAGGGAGAAGTACAGTATTGGTTGCAGTGTCAAAACTATACATTGAGAGCTTGCCAGTATGACATGCTAGTCATTATAACCCATTTACAGATTGACATACTACTCATTATAACCTATTCACAGATTGATTTAAAGGGGACACTACCCTGTTGCTGAGTTTTCAAACCTTCTCGCCAACCCCATCCTCTAAATTACAATGGTAGTGGATGGGAGATGACAGAATGCAAATTAGACACACACACACACACACACACAGACAAACACACACACACAGACAAACACACACACACACACACACACACACACACACACACACACACACACACACGCGCACACACACACACACACATAGACAGACAGACACACACAGACAGACACACACACACAACACACACAGAAACACACACACAGTTATTCTGTTTACCAAATAACCTAATCTATCTGTGTGTATGTATGTGTGTTCATGCTGAGAGACTGATCTGAAATGGCAGAAGAAGATATATTGCATATGATATTGCTTTCTCCACTGCAACATCACATGACCATTACCAAACAACATTGCAAAATATAATTTAACCAGAGACATAAAGAAACATTGAATTCACTTTCAAAATCAAGAAAGTCATGCAGAGATGCCATTAAATGTGGACAGGCGCTTGTTATAGTTAAGTTAATGATCAGTATTTTCTATGTGTAGTTCCCTGTGCAGAATTCTATAGGTACGTAGTCTTCACTTTTTTATATGTGCCATCACAGGAGTAGATTGCTATCAGGGTTTTGTATTGGGTTTTGAAATATTGAATTCAAAATCCATTTTGGTCTCCAATGCAATAGAATTCAATCTGATAGCAAGAAAGTGAAAGCAAGGGGAAAATGCCACCCTGTGAAAAAGTCTAAATTATTTAGCTGCATTTCAGACCGTTCTGTCTGAGGTACAAGCAGTCAACAAATCACTCGGCCTCCAAAGCATGCTCTCAACACAGAGGATTAATGAGTGGTACCCCCCCCCCCCACACACACACAAACACACACACACACACACAGGCAATTCAACTCCCAACTCACAAGCTGGTGCACACGCGCACACACACACACACACACACACACACACACACCCACGAACAGACACAAACACACTCCCTCTCTTTCTCAAACACACACACTCCTCATACAGTACACACAGAGACACAGCCACACACACACACACCTATCTTTTTTTACATCTCTCTCACAAACACACTCTCAGAACATTTCTCTTACCCACACACACATATAAATGAAAAACAGATACGTATCTCAAGTATTCTGATATACACACACACCGACCACACAAAACATGCTAAGCCATTTCACTACAAAATGCTCATACTGCATTGACAACGCCTGCCCTTCCCTGCCATGTCTCATGTTTCCCTGTGTTGGGCTTCCTGCCTGAATGTCGCGTCTTAACCTGTGTTGGGCTTGTTTACGTTGGCTGTTTTTAACAGTCTTCTCCTTTCTCTAATGGTGTATTTCCTTTTGTGAAGTTTGCCCAGATTGCTTGGTTCCTTCCATTCAATCAAGGGATTGGCGTGACCTGTGAGGGAGGCTATTGAAGCATGCTGGCCTCAAAGGTTCCCTCTCCTGCTCCGATGCGCTGGCTTCTTCTCCACTTAGGAGGATGTTGCCTTTGGGGCATCTGTTTGGTTTATGTGTTGATATATCATCTTTTTAGTTCCTTCCTGGTTCTTAGTTTGACTTACTCTTCATGCACCTACAACAAAGACCATAGCCCCTCCTGTGCAGCTTCAGTTTACAGGTAACACACACACACACACACACACACACACACACACACACACACTCTCACCATAGCCCCTCCCATGCAGCTACAGTTTACAGGTAACACACAGACACACACACACACACACACACACACACACACACACACACACACACACACACACACACTCACCAAAGCCCCTTCCATGTAGCTAAAATGTACAGGTAACAAACACACACACACAAACCAAACACACACACACACTCACCAAAACCCCTCCCATTCAGCTAAAATGTACAGGTAACACGCACACACACACACACACACACACACACACACACACACACACACACACACACACACACACACGACACACACACACACACACACACACACACACACACACATATATATCAGAAACCGTAAAGACATTTCAGGCATTAAAACATTTCAGGTTACTAGAGAGGGAGAGTGAGAGAGAGAGAGAGATAAGCATGTGTATTGAGGTTTACAAGTCCTGACAGATCAGACCCAGGCGGGTCCACAGGTTGAGTTATTAAGATGTATCCGATCATGGCTATCCTTCTTGGCTGCAGAGCCCCCTTCACCATGTGAGTAATTAGGTACCGGGCTGTGTGGGGCTTCCTGGAGTCCGAGTGGGGCACTGCTGCAGCTGCAATAGCCCAGTGCTCGTCGACACCAGCTCCAGCTCCGACATAAACAAATGACCCCGGCTCAGTGCGGCAGATAGTGGGATGCTTTCTTTATTATTTCGGGCAGGAAGCGGGCAGCGCGCTGCTCAGTCAGGAGCGGTGCCACAGCAGCAGACAGCCAGCTCTAATGTGCAAATAGCACGTACGGATGCGGAGAATGCTAAACAGTCGGGTCCTAGTGTACAGAGAGCTTCAGATTTTTCGCAGGGGAAATTGGGGGGGAAATAGATGGTTCAGGCGCCTGTGAAATAGTAAATGACGTTAAGGGCCCCTCTAGTTGGGAAACGCACACCGAGTTTGGGGTGTTTAGGGATGGGGGACTTCACAATTCTTTCTGAAAGGTTGACTGCGTCATAAACTGAGAAAAAAAAATTATTATGAAAATGCAACTCAGTTCCTGTTACTTATGCACTAAATGTTCATGTTCAAGGTTTCACTTCCCTTATTACACCCTATGCACAGTGATTTAATTCCATCAGTACCAAATTTCAGTTGTATGCTTTATACAAGATGCTTCATGTAGAGGTGCGGTACTGTTATTTGGCCAAACACATCAGTGACATTGCCAAGGCTATTATCTCATCTGTAACTAGAACAAATACAGGTGAATTACAATTCCAGCGCAGTGCTTGCTTGGAACAAATGTCTGAAACAGTGTGATGCAAAAGCTTTGCAAATGACCAAGTACAGGAATAACAATCACTATAGCCACGCTCGTTATCACGGTTTCAGGAATCTGAGCCCACTGGGACGTGATGGTGCTGAACCACTGAGTCTGGTAGAGTAATGAGTCTCTGACCCAAATCTGGGCTAGGTTCGTGCTCAGACCAGCTGCAGGGGTGAGGAGGAGCGTGGGGAGTTTAGCAGGAACCTGCACTAGCATACAGGTGGTTCTTGCTCCTCACTACTAATGAGACGTCTCTCTCTGCTCATCCAGATGCTTGATGTTGGTTAAGCCATGGTCATGAGCAGCCGAACAGCACCCTGCAACAGAGACCAAGGCCACCCCAGGCACTCACAGGGAGAACTCTCACTGCCATTAACAAACCTCCTGTTGGCTCATCTGAACGCTACTTCAGGATCCATGCAGCTGGTTGATAGGCGCACAGACATGTACACAAGCAGACACAACCGCAGGCAGGCACGCACGCACGCACACACACAAACACACACACACACACACACACACACACACACACACACACAAGCAACCTCTCCAGTGTAGATTGTGTGAAAGCTGCTTTGATGTGAGGAACACACCCCTCACTACACTCATACATAGACACATAAGCACATTCCTCTCCGATTTATGAATGCAGAAACATTCAATAACATGTATTGAGCTATTGCAGCACAAGCTGGAGGTAATAGAAAAGATAAATGACTCGAGAGATGCTTGTTTGTTGTTATGCACTGTGCTCTCTTTTTCTCTTACCCACACTAACAAACATGAGCTCTCTCTCTCACACACACACACTTTTTTTTTCTCTCTCTGAATTTCTGGATAGCTTGATTTTTTAGTTACCACTCCCTGAGATGACTTTGCCCATGGTAACAGAGGAAGGTGATGTGCACTCAGTTTAAATGGGGTCACAGTTAAACACACAGACAGCAGATATGAAATGACACATTTCAGGAAAAAGACAAAAAGGCCCATGGGGTGACTTTCCCTCTGGGACATGCGTTTGTATATATTCACCATGGATCCAAAACCAGTACATCAGAAACAGCAGCATCCATATAGTATAACACATGGATAATGCACATGGACATCCAGGGTTGGGAAGGTACATTTTTAAATCAAATAGGTTACAGATTACTAGTGACTGTGTTAAAATCTAAAAAGTAATATATCTCTTTTCATTATTTCATCAAAGTAATGTCTTACGTTTGATTACTTTTTGATTGACAGACGAGAAGTGGTGCGAATTCAAACAAGTGAATCAATCAAAAACAACACTTTTGATTCACAAGATCAATGCAACAGAATGAATGTTATATTCTACATATAAGCTTTAGCTTTGTATCGAAAATAATACATTTGGATGTAACCCCTTTTGTTATCAACAACATTTTGATAAGTAACTGCAATTTCATTTTATATATATATTTCTCACTGCGGATTACAATTACGTTAATTATGTAATTTAATTAAGTAACTCTGTTATATGTTACATACTGTAGTTACACCTCAACCCTGGACAGCACTATTCTGTAATGTGAATCCAAAATTGAATTCTAAATGACAGACTATGGGGAAATTAACCTTACCTGTTATTGGGAGTGATCTTTGCTTGACCTTTTAAAGAACTGTCTGCTATCTAGACCACCATTCAGTTGTGAGGGAGTTGAATAATATCCATGTGAATGTGCCACCTTAACTCTAGTCTTCCTGTACTCCCACTTAACAGCCATTCTCAAATCCACTAGAAACATTATATTCAAATCTCATAGGGATATTCTTTCACTAATCCCTGAATATTATAGGGTCATTAAAAAGGTATTGAACCCCAACCATAGGTGGAAAAAGAATGGTGTTTTGGATTAAAATTATCTGTCATTCACGGATAAACCTTTGGTTTCAGTTCAAAGATCAGTTGACAGATTTGCTTATATAAATACCCTCCTTACAGCTAGGTATTTCCTGCCATATTAATTCATGACCCCATTGAATGACTGCCATTCCATAGAACATACACTAAACTTAATATACACGAAAACTGATGCCACTGCATCAAAAGTGAAAAGATTAAGCACGTTCTTTTTTTTGCTTATTTTAAATGTCCTCAGCAGTTTCCCATGATGTTCCAAGAGGGGAGATAATAGCATGAGTATAATTTAGCATATGATTACGGGGACGCGTTCCTCTCTCAGGGAGCGTGCTTAGACAGACAAGCGGCTGAGTCCCTCTGGCTACAGCACACGGCAGCTCCATTTTGGCACGCTTGTTCGGCAGATGGCGCGGGGCAGGGTGTTATCAAATTAACTTCACATAATGCTGCAGCTCACAGGTGAGGAAAATCACATCTCATGCATTTCAAGCCACAACTGCTAGCAAAACAACACAATCCTCTACTCATGCTGTCTGGTGTCTCCTTCTGGTGACTTTTTTTTTAATGTTATAGTCTTGGTAGCCAGTTGGTACAGTGAGTGCAATCTCAATCCCTGACTCTTTAAGAGATATCATGGGTTTTTGGCATCCTTGCTAGCACGACCGCCTCCCCGGCCCGAGGTTATGAGTCCAACTCTGGTGCAAGACTGTGGTGTCTACACATTGCAGGATGGGGTCATAGGGGTTGTGCAATAGTAGCAAGACGGTACAGTGCTATTTAGTGAATAATGGTCCATCACCACGAATGCGTTGAAGGCTTCAATGGAGACGATTCTCATTCACTTTGAACGGGTTGATGTCTGCATGAACTAAATGCATTGCTTGCGGTAGAAAGTTGCGAAAAAGTTCAACTGTCAAAGTGTCAATGCAGGTGCCAGCCAATCAAACGGCCTTAAAGCAAATATTTCAGCGCAGATGCTCGCCAAATCAAAATTGCATTTATGCGAATATCCAAAGAGAGCACTGACTGAAAATAAAGATGGAAGACAAAACTCTATAGATGGTTGTGTTTGTACATCAATGTTATTCGTTCACCTTTTTTTTTGTTTAGATTTTTTTAAAGTTACAGAGAAATGCATCTTCCTAAAATAAAAATCCCTGTTATAGTAACCAAACAATACGTCTGAGGTGATTTGCGTGGCGTCTGAGACAACTATCGAACATTAGCATATTAGCACAAGTAGACTGATTGCTAGTGAAGTTAAACAGCGGTCAGAACTTTCAATCCTGAATCCTGTCCAGTCAATTTAGCTATAAACGCCTGCGTTATCAACACAACCCCAAATGTCAGGCAAGCCCCCCATCAAGCGTTAATGCAACGTGTACGTGTGAATGGGTCAAAATAATATGATTCTACAACTGCGTTACTGGATGGTCACGCGGTTGCTTCAACGGACTCGTGAACAGTTATAGGTGGGTGTCCCGAGGTAATATTAAACAAAGATGATCTCCGTAGATGGTCGTATTTACAAGTTGTTTGTTTTAAAGTTATCGAGAAATAGATAGGCCTACTGTGCAATGTAAAAACCCTGTTATTGTAACTGACAATTACGTCTGAGGGGTTTGCAAGGTGTCTGAGCCATCTATCTAATGTGCGCTACTGCCCACAATGTCAACAGCGACTGGTTGGACCAATCACATCATCGACTGTTCAGATAGTTACAAAATTTGGGAGACGGACGCAAGAGGTGCTCGAAGGGGGGTTCGCAACGACTTAAGAGGCTCTTGTGTGCTTGCGGGTCTGCGTAAAAGGCCGACCATAAATTAAGCTTCACTCCCCGGCACCTTAAGAGATGTGCAAAAGACAGACGCTGGCACCTGTGTGTTTTAGTGTCTTTGTCAGTATGGTTTAAAAAGGAGGACTTACCTGCTGCCGGGTTAAGTGAATACTGCGATTGAATACTGAATACTGGGTGACTAGTTTTTTGTAGAATCCCCCTGGTAAAACAAATAACTATTTATTTATTCAGCCCACAGCCCAGAACATGGGGTAACCTCGGTCCCTCACACTGCTTTACATCAACATCAACATGAACAGTTATCTTACCAGTCAGAGACTTGATACGAATTAAATAAATGAAAAACACTTTCGTTCAATTCAGTTTGATATGTTATAGTTCATCATGCAGTGTATTAAAATAAAGTTACAACAGTATCAGAGTTGATATGAAAAGTTGCCTGGGCTAAAAATATATTTCCTGGAAAATAAAATGACACAATGACATTCATAAACCTAAACACTGTTGTTTGAATGTTTAAATCTAATATTTTATTGTGTTACTTTACAATCTAAATGAGCAGTTGATACAGTGAGAGTGGACTTTAAGCTACTCAATAGGATCCTAACTAAAAAAACTAAAGAAAGATATGTGTACATTTTTTTGTGTTGGTTTCTTCTTCAAAGTTCTTCAGAGTTACGTTTTGAGTTCAACCAAACCAAGGCTTCAAGACATTACATACATTTAATAAGCTGTTGTCATTATAAACCAGTACGCGAATATAAATGGATATATAAACACAGGCGTTCATGGATCTTAACGGAGTAAAATATATACTAAAAACAACCTGATAACTTAAAAATGTCGATCGACATATCTGTATGTCGAATCAGAAGAATCATGTTATCTGAGGGTTATTGGTGCTGCCTTAGATTCATTGCCTTGCAAAGCACTTCCTGGTTTGTCTATGGGTATTGAAGTTTATAAAACTGCAGTCCTCCATTTTGGAAAGGGCAGAATAAACTACATTGACCACGACGGTTTTCGTTCTCATGCTGCCTTACAGAACAGCTTCACAGACTGAAGTTCCTAGCACAGTATTGTGGAGTGAAATGTAAGTGAAAGCCGGTGAGGTGGAAGTATGCTGGCACATTTTTATGTTTGTGTATAAACATTTTATGAAGGTCCATGGTTGCTTTGAGGTTCTTTATTATTAAACGTTGAACTTCTGTGTCTGTGTTTGAAAAGAAAATAGCTGCAAAGTTTATGAGAGGGTTTGTTTGCTAGTAGGGTTGAACGCTAATATTTAGCTAGGCAGCAGCAAGAACTTTGCATCTCACCGAACGCAGAGCTGCCTGTATAGCTAGCGAATGAGCTATCAAGCACATACTTTTTTTTTTAAACAAGATAACTTTGCAAGGTTTACATGTGAGGTTTCATATGTGAGATTCGAGATAACGCTAGGTAACGTTAACGTTTTGCCCTTACTGTCAAGCTAGTTTAGGCATGACGATTAAAACCTGTCGCTTTGGGTGACATAACCTTTCCGTAACTGTAAAGACCTATCGATTAAGATTAACATTAGTTAACGTTATAGGAAGGTTAGTGGCATTGTGTTGTTATAGCCGAATCGACCTGAATACATAGTCGGCATAGATTTACAGGCCAGTTTACTGTTACTTTATATGTGTGGGGTTATGAACGTAGACGCCAACACTCCTGGCCGGCTGTCCTGTTTGCCAGTCAGTGATCGCGAATGTGGTCGGTTAACATGGACTGTAGCGAAAGATTCTGCTGGAGATGCTTTAGCTGTCATCCATGACAGATGTTAGAATTAGGTGTCTTAAATACAGTTTGTTGATGAATAGACATACATTTGATAAATAACTAAACAAACTGAACTATGCAGTGCATCTTCATATTCACACGTCTTTGTGATATATTTCTGTTGTTCTAATTTACAGATCAGCCCGCTAGTCAGGCCCACTGTGGTGTGGATCAATGTCTCCGCCCCGTCTGACCGGCGCTCTGCGCTCCTTTTCTAACGTCTGCAAGAAAGAGGACATCGCAGAAGATGAGTATAATCTAAAGGCAAGGCAACATTTAGTTTGCATGATGATCTCAAAAGTATACACTAGCGACTACAGCTGATTTCACTAACCCTTCTGCATTTATACTCATCTGTGCAAAGGGCGACAACATTGATTGTGATTTCACCATAGTTTTTCACCATAGTTAATATTTCACCCTATTTTCTTTCTCTGCTACTTCCTATGTAAATCAGTCCCATTGAATGGGATACTTGCTCTCCTTTTTCAGTTTGAAACTTTGCTTTTAAAAAATCTGACAGAAAGACTGCTATTGAATAGTATAACTCTTTAAGAGACACAACTCTTGATTAACTCTGTTGGGTCTCCAGCTTTGACCAGGACCTGGCACATCACTGGCCTCTATGCCACCTGCTTTTTCATACATATATTGTTCTCTCTAATGTCACTTTACTTGTTTATCTGCACCAGAGATAATATAGGATGTGGTACAGTGGTAAGCATTGCAGGCGTCTAAGTGGTAGACCTGAGTTTGATTCCCGACCACTGCAGGGTCATTTTATAAATCGGTTGGATCGGTTGCGTCTGCTAAATACCCGATCTTTACCTTTTATATGGCTTGGGATTACCTCACTCCTTTTCTTATCTTAAATCCTCTCTAAAGCTGCTATTTTAGAACAATATGAGGAGGGGTATGGAATCATCATTTAAAGCAGCTCCGCTCCCTCCAAGGGATATTTTAGAGGACAGAAGAATGCTGATCTGGCATCATTGTAATACTGATAATTCACCTGTGACCAGGACCCTCTGGAGCAGGCAGAGCACTAAGGCTTTAGGGCACCTCAGATCCGCTCAGGGTCAAACTCTTATTCAGATGAGAAAAACAGGACTTAGCTGTTATAAATATGTATGTTTATGTATTCTTTTCAACCTGTAGGCTACATTTTGCCACAAACATTGACCTTCAGTGTGATTCAAGACCCTTATGGGATTTATGTGCCATCCAAGGACACTTGTTTGATATTGGTTTATGCATGCCTGATGATTGCCGTTAGGAGATGTGTTTGAGAAGTAGTTGATGTATGTGGTGACGGTTGTCATCATGCAACATATTTGAGAAGTGGTTTGTGTGTATGGTGATGGTTGGAGGTAGGAGACATATTTGAGAAGTAGTTAGTGTGTGTGGTCATGGTTGTCGGTAGGAGGAATATTTGAAAAGCTGTTTAAGTGTGTGTGGTGGTTGTTGTCTGTCTAAGATGTATTTGAGAAGTTGTTTGTGTGTGTGTGGTGATTGTTGTTTGTTTGAATCAGACATTTTTATGAAGTAGTTTGAGTGTATGGTGATGGTTGTCGGTAGCCGGTAGAAGTAGTTTTTTTGTGTTTGTGGTGATTGTTGTCTGTGTGAGATGTATTTGAGAAGTTGTTGGTGTGTGTGTGGTGATTGTTGTTTGTTTGAATGAGACATTATTGTGAAGTAAACTCCTCAAAAAAAGTTTGGAAACATTTTTTTCAGTCGATTACTCCTCCCCTTTAATAATACTAATTGGTATTGTATTGTATATTGTCGGAAAGCCTGATTAGTCACCTTTACAACGAGGTACAACTTGTAAGGATCGTGCATTCGTGGAATGAGCAACACAGCTAACTGTGTGGGTAGCTGCCAAAATAAATGTGCCAAAATCCCCTGCAATATTCTTCTGTTGGTATTCACTCTTGTTTTTAGTTGCTTGGTGGATTGGATGATTCTCCCACAGTATTTAAAAAAACCAAACACATATGGGCCATTTTTACACTTTATTCATTTTTCACTGTCAGGTCCCTCAGTAGCGTGTGGAAGATCCATACACAGCCACAACAGCTTGGCACCTCCTCCTCATGCTGGTCATCAGCCTGGTCCCAGTCACACACTGCTGTGGGATGGCATCCCATTCCTGAACCAGTATTTGTTGCAAGTCATCCAACATGGTTGCGTTGGTCACTCTGGCACATACAGCACGCCCAAGCTGATCCCACAAGTATTCAATTGGGTTGAGGTCTGGATTCACGGCAAGCCATTCCATCCTCTCCACTCCCAAATTCTGGAGGTACTCTGTGATGATCCTACCTCTGTGGGGCCGAGCGTTGTCATCCTGGAGGATGGAGTTAGGTCCCAGATTCTGGAGATATGGGATCACCACTGGCTCCAGAATCTCATTCCGATATCTCACTGAATTCCAACAGAAGAAAATTGCAGGGGATTTTGGCACATTTTCTCTGGCTGCTACCCACACGGTTAGCTGTGTTGCTCAGTCCACGAATCCACACATCCTTACAAGTTGTACCTCGTTGTAAAGGGGACTAATCAGGCTTTCCAACGATGTACAATACAATACCAATTGGTATTATTTGAGGGGAGGAATTATCGACGAAAAAAAGTTTCCGAACTTTTTTTGAGCGGTTTAGTTCGAGTGTATGGTGACGGTTGTTGGTAGGAGACGTATTTCAAAGTTCAAAGTTCAAAGTACTTTATTTGTCATTGCCACAAAGACAACGAGACAGTAGAGGCAACCAGACTTCTTACACAGCTAAATAATAATAAATAACAATTAATAAATAGATTCATAAATATCATACATAAAATAATAATAATAAAAATAATAAATGCAATATATTTCCATATCTCCATATTTCCATATTAAGGTGCATCAAGTGTTAGAGTGCACAGTCCAAGGGGGGGCGGGGCGGGCTGGGCCGGGGGGAGATGAAGGGGGTGGGGGGGTGGGGTGGGTAAGCTGTTGAGGAGCCTTATTGCACAGGGATAGAAGCTCTTTGCCATCCTGGAGGTGCGTGCCTTTTTTGATCTGAACCTTTTCCCTGATGGGAGTAACAGGAACAGATGATGGGCAGGATGAGAAGGGTCTGTGAGGATGCGTTTAGAGCGCTGCAGGCAACGGGAGGAGGAGATGGACAAGATGTCGGGCAGCTCTACTCCAATGATCCTTCCCGCTGTTTTAATCAGCCTCTGGATGGCTGCCTGCTCCGCCTTTGTACAGCTGTAGGACCATACATTCAGGCAGTATGTAAGCACACTCTCTATAGCGCAGCGGTAGAAATTGTACAGCAGCCTCTGATGAAGGTGTTCTTTCCTCAACTTCCGGAGGTAAAAGAGGCGTTGCTGGGCCTTCCCTAAAACGGAAGCTGTGTTTTTGACCCAGGACAACTCCTCCGTCAGTGTCAGACCCAGAAACTTTAGAGAGGTGACACGCTCAACCTCTTCACCGTTGATGTAGAGTGGGAGATGGTGATTATGCTGGGAAGACTTCCGGAAGTCAATGATCATCTCTTTTGTTTTCTTAATGTTGAGACTGAGGTTGTGCTCAGAACACCAGACTGCCAGGTTTCCCACTTCTTGCCTGTAGGCAGCCTCATCGTTGTTGGAGATGAGGCCAAGCACTGTTGTATCATCTGCAAATTTGAAGATGTAGTTGGATGGGCAGGAGGGAGCACAGTCATGGGTGTAGAGGGTGTATAAAAGTGGGCTGAGCACGCAACCTTGTGGGGCGCCAGTGCTGATGGTCAGATTTGAAGAGTGATGCTTCCCCAGTTGTACACTCTGTGTGCGTTTGGTCAGGAAGTCCAATACCCAGTTACACAGTGTAGCATTGAGGTTTAAGTCCTGAAGTTTGGAGATGAGTTTGCCTGGAAGGATTGTATTGAATGCAGAACTGTAATCTATAAAGAGAATACGGATGTAAGTGTTCTTTAACTCCAGGTGCTCCAGTGCAGTGTTAAGCAGCAGGGCTACTGCATCCTCTGTAGATCTGTTCGCTTTGTAGGCAAATTGGTGTTGATCAAAGGAAGCTGGTGTGATGCCTCTTATGTGTTTCATGACCAGCCTTTCCAAGCATTTAGCAGGTATGGGGGTGAGAGCCACTGGCCTATAGTCGTTCAGGCACTTGACTGCAGTCTTTTTTGGCACAGGTATGATGGTTGATGCTTTGAAACATGGGGGGACATGTGAAAGGGCTAGAGAGCGGTTGAAAATGTCTGTAAATACCTCTGTCAGCTGGTCACTGCAATTCTTTAGTACGCGGCCTGCCACACCATCTGGTCCTGCCGCTTTCCTGGGGTTGATGTTTTTCAGGCAGAGTCTGACCTCGTGGGGGGTCAGAGTGGGTGCAGTATCGTCAGAGGGTAGTGGCAGAGGCAGCTCACCATTGTTGTCCCTGTCGAACCGTGCATAGAACTGATTCAGCTCTTCAGTCAGGGTAGCACAGCTGGTCTGGGGGGCTGACGCAGTCCCTTTGTAGTCCGAGATTGCTCTTATTCCCTCCCATACTTGTCTCGGATTGGTGTGAGTGTGGAAAAGTTGCTCAACACGTTGCCGGTGTTTGGCTTTTGCAGATTTTATGCCTCTTCTCAGTGCTGCCCTGGCTACGCTGTACATTGCTGTTTCACCTGATCTGTAGGCTGCATCTCTGGCCTTCAGTAGTGTACGCACCTCTCTGCACATCCATGGCTTTTGGTTGGGGAACACTCTCACAGTCCTCCTTCTTGTGACATTGTTCACACAGAAGTTGATATAGTCCATTACTGAAGATGTGTATTCCTCCAGTGCAATTTTTGGGTCGTCAGAAGCCTCCAGGCTATTAAATAGTGTCCAGTCCGTGCTGTCAAAGCAGTCCTGTAGCTGAGGGATGGCATCCTCATTCCACACTGTTATGGACTTGGTGGCAGGTCTTGTCGCTCTGATTCTTTGTTGGTATGAGGGGTACAGGAACAGCGAGAGGTGGTCAGACAGGCCTAGGTGGGAGTCAGACTGTACTTTGTAAGCCTTAACAACATTAGTGTACACCTGGTCTAGTGTCACACTGCCTCTGGTTGCACAGGTCACGTTTGGATGGAATGTGGGGAGCACAGATCTGAGATTGGCACGGTTAAAATCCCCAGCTACAATGAAGGCGCTGTCTGGGTGTTTGGCCAGTCTTTTACTGATGTAGCCGTGTAGCTGTGCTAATGCTAGTTTAGCATTAGCGTCCGGAGGGATGTAAACAGCACAGATGTAAACAATGCCAAACTCCCTTGGTAAGTAGAAGGGCCTGCACTTCAGAAGCATAAGTTCCAGTTCGGGGCAGCAGAGCTTTCCGACAATGCTTGTGTTTGTGCACCAGCAGTTATTCAAGAAGACACACAGACCGCCACCGGTCTTCTTACCCGAGTCAGCTGTTCTGTCGGCCCGGTAGACGGTGCGGCCTGCTAGCTGGATAGCTGCGTCTGGTGTGGTGCTGTCTAACCACGTCTCGGTGAAGATCATGCAACAGCAGCTAGTCAAAGTCCTCTGTGCTGTGAGTCGAAGTCTTATCTCGTCCAGTTTATTCCGTATTGAGCGAACATTGGCTAGGAAGATTGAAGGAAGCGGTGGTTTGGATGGGTTAGCCTTTAGCCGAGCTCGTACACCGGCCCGCTTGCCCCGCTTCTGCTTCCGCTCACAGCGTCTCCTCTGCCGGCCCGTTAAGGCAGAGCTTTCGCTGGCTAATCTGCGGATCTCGGGAGGGATGGATATCTCGCTTGACAGTCGATGTACATCACGATTTATGACCAGGAGCTCAGCACGGCTATACTGTTTTGCCAGTGGAGGGCACATTAGTGTTAAATTAATTAATATTAATAAACTAAAACGTTTAGCCTGGAGAGCGGTGTATCCATCGCCATGGCAACCCAAGTAAACAATTTCACTAAAACTAAAATAAAACTATAACTAAACTATTACTAACAAAAATCTATGGTCAGGAGACCTCCAAGATGTTGCGTGGCAACAACTTCACAATTAAACTTAAATTAAACTAAGACTACAACTAAACATTTACTAACAAAAACCTAAAAGTCTGGAGAGCCCCAAGCCGCTGCGTGTGTACGCGCCGCCATGGGGTATAATTTGAGAAGTAGGTTGTGTGTGCAGTGACGGTTGTCGGTAGGCTTGGGTGGTATCCCGGGGTATTTAGAAATTTCGAAAAATCTCAAATATAGACGCTCCTCTTTCTATTAAACTGAAACTAAACAAACTAAGCCAATTGGGTTGTGGTGACCTTTCACACGCAGGACCAATATGTAATGAATGTGTTTATATTATGCTTATTTACTGTCTATTCATCTTTAGAATTTTAACCCAGCTAGACTGGTCTAAGTAGGCTTGTAACGGTGCGGCTGCCAGTTACCGCTAAGGTCATACATTCCTGGGCTAAAACAAACAAGAGTAGACAGCGCTGGGTACCAGCACACAGTTTATTTGCACACAAACACAACCATTATATTTCACTAAAATCAGGACTGTAAGAAACAAACATAAAACTTACCGTGACTGAAGACAAGAGCCTTCCATTCAACACTTGGCAAACATTTTACAAACCTATTCAAAAGTGGACTTCTTACAGTGTGGTTGCTATATCACATGTTACAATTCTATCACCAGCAGCTCAGCTTTTACGTTTCCTTTGTTTGTTTGTTTACACAAATACCGTCATATTCCAACACCCACCCCACCCACCACCAAACAGAAATTTCCATTATTTGATTAACCTCAAGGCCACTGGCAGCAGGAATAATGGAGAAAGAGCAACGCTTTGCATCCCCCAGGTTTTGTACACATTCTGATGCAGTGAGTCAGATGCTTCTGATATGAATTTCAATGATGGAGGTTCATTGGATGGAGGTGTTTTAGCCTATTAATCTTTTAGTCGCTCAACTTTAATTTCATGTGAAAATATGTAGTTTTTTTTAGTGTGAGTTAATAACTGTTTAGGCCAAGCTGTTTCTATTTAGCATCTCTTTATATGCTACAGTGTATATTTTCTGCCAGAGCTGCCCATAACTGAAACCCTTTCCCTGCAGGCCAAACGCCTGAAGAGACAGGAACGATTCGCCAAAGAGGGCCTCACCTGGCAGAAGATTGTCCAGTTCTTCACCCAGCATTTGGACAAGAAGGACCAGCAGGCCGCTCAACAGGAGCTCAAGGGTGTCCTGCAGTCTGCTAAGCAGATAGGTAATCAATTCACTCTCCTTAATGTCAGCTGACAGTAGAAGTAATCAACTCACATCCTCTAACAATGAGCGGGGAAGACACTTGGGCTAATTAGTTAGCTTTGCTGAGTTGTCTCATGTACAAACAGAGCACCATTTTATTCTGAACCAGTTGTATCAGTGTTAGTGTCTTCAGTCTGCATTTATTTTTTGACATTGCTGTTGTATATTACATTTAATTAAAGACCAACTCTAGTCTTTTTAAAAGGTGAAATTAATTAACGCTCCAACGGTCAGCTCGTCACAGGGGTCTACCCTCAATGCTCATTAAGGTGCGGTGAGTCATAGGTAGTGGGAGAGGGCAGAGTGTGTTCGCGTGTGTGTGTGAGTGTGTGTGTGTGTGTGTGTGTGTGTGTGTGTGTGTGTGTGTGTGTGTGTGTGTGTGTGTTTGTGTGTTTGTCTGCGGCTGCGCACGCTTGAGAATGCGTGTGTGGGTTGTTGTATGAATTTACCTAGCAGCAAACATGTAGCACGCGACCAAAATAAAAGTGTCAGATCACAAAGTGTCGCCGCGGTGACCATCTTCGCAATGCCTTTTAGCTATCCAGACGCGCTCCATAATTAGATTACATGCAAGCCTCCCCCCGCCTCAGCTCAGCTCAAACAGGGCTCCACACTGAGGCCTCTCCCGCTGCCTGCATTACTATTCCAAGGCTGAGGATGGGGGGTGTTGTTCTGGGGAGGACGAGAGCGATGGGGGGTTGGGGTGGGTGGGGATACGAGAAACAGCGGGGCTGGGATTGGAAACTGGCAGGGTCCCTGTTCGCTTGCTCCTAATCCCGCTGCATCTCCGAAGAATATAAGAGCACCAGCAGGCGCCCCACGTAGAGAGCAGAGAGTGGAGAGGAGAGGAGAGGAGAAGAGGAGGAAAGAAGGGAAAGAGGGAGGGTGGCTGAAGGACAGTGTTTTGTTTTTTCTTTCACTCCCTCTGGCTTGAGATGGTGAGATGCTGTTCAAGATGGAAAAAATGACTCGGTAGTTTCTTCGAAAGACAAGGGTACAATGTGTGTACACATCTGTGCTTGTATTTGTGTTTGTACAATGAGCAGACTGGGAGTGTCAGTTCTCGATGATGGTTTGATTAAGATTAGGTATGCAGGTCTGTGATAAAGCAAGGTGTGTTTGTTTGGAGCATATAGATCCACTGTCTGATGCTGCTCCTTTTTGGCTCTGTCTTGGCTTCGCGTTAGATTTGACAGACCGAAAACAAAAGAAGCCAATTAAGTCAGCCTTGAATCTGCCCGGACGTGCCAGTGAGTATTTGGAGCACCACAATTCGGATCTGTTCAGTCGAGAAAAATAAATTCACTGTAATGGCGTTGCCCTCATCGCTGCCTCCCCACTTTACCTGCCTGTGAAAATGGTGGGTCAGCAAGCCCCTGTGCTGGGAAATGGCAGAGCAAGAGCTCAAAAGCGGAGGCTGCAAGTGTGATTTACGCAGTTGGGCAGGCAGATAGTAGCAAATGCACCTGAAAACGTCCCCTCTTGGGCAGTTAGTTTGATTGCAGACACATGTTTGCTTCTGTCACCGTGAGTAATTTAAATGGAGCTCAGAGGTGTTCAGAGGCAAAATCGTTCACATAGTAGGTTTAGCTCCCACCTCTCCCTGTCTTTGGCTAGTTGTCTATCACTGAAAAGTGTTCATAACGCTGTGTGTTCCTCATCCTCTCTGTCTTTGTAACACTCTACCTCCCCCCATCACTCTATCTGTCTCTGTATCCCTCTATCCCTCCATCTCTCCATTTCTTTCAATCCCCAGTCAAATACAGTGAGAACCCACAGTTAAAAAACTCCCTGAAATCCATGGAAATGAGCAATTATAGTGTGACACAGGCAGAGAGGTGTAGAGCGGGAGAGGGAGCGAAAGAGAGAGAGAGAGAGATGCTCTCAGACCATTTTAATTGGTTTAAACCCTTTTCATCTCCTGCTGTTCTCCTAAGCTTTCACCCACTTCTCTGTCCCTATCTGACATTTTCTCACTCTAATTGGACAATTAGTCCTGATTCCCATTATTAAACCAAATTTTAGTTTGAGTCGCCTGGAACCTAAATGAGCAAAAAGCTCGAGTTCCCTTTCTTCCCTTCAGCACATCATCTCTCTGACTGACATAACAGACGAGTACAGACACACGTGAGATACATTGAAGTGATCAAGAAACACGATATACCTTTCAGGTGCATGTTTGACATGCTGTAATATCTAATCGCTCTTCTTTTTTTGTTACAGTCGGTGCCGACCATGGGCAGGACACAATTGAGAGTGCAGGCGTCTTCCTGTTCGAGACATTCCTGGGCCGGGAGCATCTGGGCACCGAGGAGACGCGCGCCATCCGCCACATGTTCGGCCCCTTCTCCGCGACGGCCGCTGAGGCCTGCCTGGCGTCCGTGTCGCGCCTCGTGACCTCGGTGGGCGAGGCGGAGGCGGAGGCGTTCGTCCGGACCCAGAACGCCGGAAGGTGCGGCCCGGGCGACGCCTCCAGCACCGCCTTCGGCCACAACATCGCCTTCTCCCACGATGGCTACATTCTGGACTGCCACGAGCCCCCGCCTTGGCTCGACGTCCCCGACGAGGATGCCGGAGGCCTGGGCTTCGAGGACTTCCTCAACAACCACGTGGGCCGGGGCCAGGCGGCCGGCTCTGGGGCCCAGGCTGAGGGGAGCGGCGGAGGCAGAGACACTGGCGCGTCCATCCTCAGGGAGGAAGTAGACAAGTACCAGAACGCGGGGAACATGATGTCCTCCAGCCCCGAGGAGCTCTGCACCTCCCTGTTTGAGATGCTGGCCTCGCAGAAGAGCGACGAAGAGCTGCAGAACGAGGTGAGTTTCATTACAGGAGTCTGAAACAACTACAACAACAACAACAACACCAACAGCAGTATCACCAACAACAGCAACAGCAATGATATTAATACACTCATATGCTACTTTTGTAGTTCTCCAGGTGTTATATTTGTCTATTTATTATGGAATGGCGCATGTTCACCTATTCACACACTCACACATGGATGGATGGATGGCTGGCTAGGACAGCCATACAGTCTTTTGCTTATAGGCACTTAGACACCAAGCTGAGAGCAATGAGATTCAAATCACCAACTCCTTAGTGCAGTGGTTCTTAACCTGGGTTCGATCGAACCCCAGGGGTTCATTGAGTCACTCTCAGGGGTTCGGCAGGAGTCAAGACACACACAGTATAGCGCGGTCCACACTAGCAATGTCGGGTCGATTTTTTTTTTTCCTACGTTTTGAAGAAATCGTATTTAAATTTTTCTAATACGAAGGGTTCGGCGAATGCCCTGATGAAGCTTGCAGGGTTCAGTACCTCCAATAAGGTTAAGAACCACTGCCTTAGTGACAGGAATATGGCTTAGCTTTCTGATCCACTCCCTGAACTACATATAATACCGTGCTTACATTATTAGTTGTAATGGTAATAGTAATAGTTATAATACAAAGATGTGAATGCTGTGTGAAAGGATGCTGTACATTGACCTAAAGCCACAGTGAGGGTTTAAATCTGTCCGGGTACTAACCCATTTTGTGTGTTTAATAATATTTTGTGTGTTAAATATGAAGACCATAGTTTGGTTAGTTTTAGTCTTTTATCACCCAGGTAGTCTTTTACTGCTGTGTGATATTGTGTTCCTGATTGTACACTTAGGCCATCTTTTCAGCTGTGTGAAATCAAAGACTGTTAATTCACCAAGACAGAAGCCGTTTAGTCTGAAGGTTTCTTGGGCTCATCACTCAGGTTTTTTTTAGCAGACGACCCTGCTGCAGACGTAGCAGAAAAATTGTCTGGCGTTGTGAGTAGTATGTGCATAAGAGATGGCTCTCTTAATAAAAAAGTTTTCCTCACTGTCTGTTCTCAAGAGTCACTGAGGACAAGTGTGGCCCTCCTTCAGGGAGCACTCACAGACAGCCATGGTAAAAAGATTAGAATTGGTGGGAAATGTGTGTTCATTGCGTTTGGTGGTTGAGAATGGGCTAATTATGTTCTGTGGTTGAGAATGGGCTAATTATGTTCTGTGGTTGAGAATGGGCTAATTATGTTCTGTGGTTGAGAATGGGCTAATTATGTTTTGTGGTTGAGAATGGGCTAATTACTTGGTCAGGCATCCCAGACCTAAAAATGCTGTATTAGTGCAATACGTTAAGGTGCAATATATTATTGTTATATATTTAATCCTGGGCTTATTTGAACAGAATGACCGTTTTGATATAAAGACAAGTGACTAGATAGCCTACTTACTGGCTAGCCTGCTAACTAGCTCACTAGTCCAGTCTGTTATGCTATTGCTACACCAAGCCCACTCAAATTGTTGGAAGCGTATAGTTACGCTGTCATGGGTTTGCACCGTCACCTGAACGCCTTCATTAAACGAAAGTTCATGAACTTGTTCATAATTTTTGTGAACGTGAACTGAACGTACTGTATTACTGCCTGATGAACGATACTGTGAACGCGTTCATTCTGGTGTCTCTTAACGGCAAGTTCACTGTTTTTAATTTCGTTCAATAAGGTACCAGATTTCTAGAGACTTCTAGGCGAAAAACACACGTCAAAAGTCCTGTATCCAGGGTTGCCAAACCAGTCAATCGCGGTGTGTGCTTTCTTCTACTGTCTATGCCTGGCAAGTGTGAGGACGCCAAAGCTGCGTAGAAGCCGAGAGCGGTATTGCAGACAGATAGAGATTTAGACAAATTATAGCTCGCAACATATTGAAAAAAAGAACTGAACTAGTTAATTTTTTTAAATAACTGAACTAGTTCATTTTTTAGAGCTGTAAACTTAGTTAAAATTTTTGAATAATGAACTAAGAACTGAACTAGTTAATTTTAAAATTTGTGAACTATGAACCGACCTAGTTCATGTAGAAAGTGAACTTTCCCAACACTGTGCACCGTTAGTGGTGTATTAGTGCAATACATTAATGTTGTATTAGTGTTATACGTTAAAGGGTTTAACAGTGTAATTCTCAAAGAATCAGGCGGTGTTTGATGCGAATACCAGACCTCCTCCCTCTCTCTTCGTCTTTCCTTCTCTCTGTCTTTTTCCCTCTTTCTTCGTCTTTTAGCTCTCTCTCCGTCTTTCTCCCTTTCTCTTAGACCTCTCTCTCTCTTATGCACGCTTTGTCTCGCTCTCTCTGTTCCTATCTGAAGTTGGACCCGTGTGAGCGTTGAGGCTGCCAGTGGGTAACTTTTATGAGGGGGCTAAGTATGGCCTGAAGTACTGTTTCTGAACGCTGTATACCGCTAGCGAAGACCTTTGGAAGGCCTCGGGGGGTGAGGTGGGATGTTTGAGTGTGCAGGCCCCGCCGATGAAAAGACCTTGTCATTTTTGTGTGGTTTATACTAAAGGCCAACAGCAAAGCGTCAGGAAGCCTTGAAGTGTTTGAAATTCAGGGGGCAGGAAGCCCCTGCAGCAGTGATTCCCAAGCCCCTCTTTGGCAATGAGAACAATTAATTTACCGCAACCAACCCCCGAAAACACAAATAATACAAAAAAATAAAATAGCTGTTGCATAGCTTTTCTTAAACTTTGCAGATTATCAGTTTGAAGAGCTAACATTTGACTGATGTCATCTGTTTCTACTTTTAAACAATTAAATATTTTCCATTCGATTTTATCGATCAGTTAAAAGCCTTAGGGGACCCTTTCCCAGCGGTGGGAAAATAGTTTTTTGTTCTTGTTGTCAATTTGCCTTTAAAGCTCAGAGAGTCTTTGTCCTAGAATCATAAAAAAACACCCCCAGAAACCTTTAATCTTCTACACATGCCACTTGTGCATCAATGTTTTTAGTAAGAAGAAATATACAAAAACATCAGAGCATGTCAGACTACCTAAAAAAAGTTTAACAGGACTATTTTTCTTGTTTGGTCCAGTTGTGTTGTTTCCAGGTGAATGTCAAATAACGCCAAGATAACCCACTGACAAGTTCATAACCACTCATTACCTCACGCTGCAGTCCTCTCTCCTCATTTGTGCAGTTCTCAGCATTAACCTCTCTGTACCACAATTGCATTTGCTGGTAGTGATTCAGGCATCGGTAAGGTAAATGAAATTAAATCCAGTTCAGTTCAGTCCAATTTAATTTTATCTATATTTATATATTGAAATTGTCTTTAGGTGCTTTAAAGAGTCCCCTTGAGCAAGCACTAAGGCCTTGAAATGAAGAAATTAAGATGTGGAAAAATCCTTAGCTGAAGTGTTTTTGAGAGCTTTTTTAAGACTTGAGAGTTGTTTTGAGCTGGCACCATCCTGGCGCTTAGTGCATCATACATTAAAGTGGTGCAGTGCTTCTTCCTCCATGGTCCTTTTTGCCTGTGTGTATTTGTGTGTGTGTGTGTGTGTGTGTGTGTGTGTGTGTGTGTACGAAGCCTCCTAAGCATCATACTCATCTCTGAGGGTCAAGAGGGTCATTGCTCAGTGCATACATTGGTCCGCTTCTAATTAACTGCTATGCTAGCTGCAGTGCAAGGATGAACGCTTCAAGGTAATCATACCTCTGTTATCATTAATTAGAGCAAAAAGATATACAGGTCTGTGAAGTACCAGGGAGGAGAGCTTAGTATAGTGTGTGTGGGCTGTGGAATGATGTGGGGTAGAATGGGGAGAGTAGGTGGCATTTACTTCAGTCTTACTTCTTTTTTTTTGTAAACTGGAACGTCTCTGCACATCACAAAAAAAATGAATTATTGCTGCCGCAAGTTGATGAGTACTGACTGGCCCTGTCTCTGCATTGAGCTTCGGAGAGCTTTGAGATTTAAAGCTGCTACTCTGTGGAGTGCTACATTGGTATTACAGACGGACCGTTTCATTCGGATGGATCGGGGAGTGACTGGATTAGATCCTGCCAAAATAAGTGAAAAGCATACGTACACTCAACAAAAAGAGCAGGCTATTTGATCAACTCTTCTCTGCTCCGCTGCTGGAGGCACAGATGATGCCAGGGTCTGCGCTCGAGGGATGTGGAGAATGCTGCCCAGACGCATGCCTCATGTTCATGTATGTTATCATACAGTTGCAGGGTCGAGTCCCTCAATGCCAGGGGATCTGTCCTGCTCATTTAAATGTATGTCGTACTTAGCCAGGAGATATTTAATACAGGAGGCCATGTGCGATTCAGACAGGAAAATTCAGTTATTTTTTTCCACAATTTGATAGGGCCATACTATATACAGGCTAGAGACCAGTACTGATATCAATACTAGCTAATGTTGATTAGCTCTTCCGTAACCTTACTGGTGGTCAGAGGCTGCTGTCTTTTGTATAGGGGCAGTATAGGGGAAGTATGGGCACTCGTACATGAGCCATTGCTCTCAGGCTGGAGCCCAGACTGTGGTCAGCATCATCTGAGACCACTTTAAATAAATGATAGACAGTTTCCCACCCAGAACGCGCTGGGCTGATTTAGTTACTGTGCAGTCCGAGCTGAAAGGAAGCATGTGTCTCTTATTCATGTCAAGTGTATTTTCTTAACACTCATCTCGCATTACACAACGCAACAAGGCCTGATACAATCAGTGATGAGTTACCTTTATTTAATGTGGGTATTCAACACTGTGTGTGTGTGTGTGTGTGTGTGTGTGTGTGTGTGTGTGTGTGTGTGTGTGTGTGTGTGTGTGTGTGTGTGTGTGTGTTAGGTGGTTTAGTGCTGGAGGTTTGCTTTTAATTGCATCCTCCCTTAGAGAACTTTTCCTTATCTCTCCCTCTCTTTCTCCTTCTCTTTTTTTTTCTCTGTTCCCCCTCTCTGTCTGTGTCAATCCCTTCTTCTCCTTTTTCACTCTGCTTCAGTCTCTGACTTTTAGTATGTCTGTCTGTCTGTCTGTCTGTCTGTCTGTTTGTCTGTCTCAATGCAAGTAACATAGATACTGTGTTGTTTCTAAAACGTGAAGCTCTCACAAGTCTAGCGCCCCTGCTGGCTGGCTGCATTACAATGTGTAGCTCTGGCCATCCCCATGTTTTCCAATGACAAAGTATTTTCCATGCCACTTTTCTCGTCTAAACTGTTTTTTAGTGTGCAAGAAACTGGAAAAAAACTTTCTTTGGAGATAAACTGTGCATTTAGCGTGTGGACAGGTGAGCAGTCTGTGTTTAGAGGTCTCAGCAAAGTTTCTCGATCATAGGATCTGCCTTCTTTTTGTGTGGAATATACTTTAAAAACCGCCCTGGATTAAGTCAAATACCTTCTTTGGGGACTAAATTTATGTTTGGGACCTTTAAGTTAACTTTAAGAACTTTGGGACTGATAGGGCATTGGGCTCTGAAAATCATTTATAACTTCATATTTGCTTATTTTGTTGCTGTGTAAGTGTCTGCCTCCCAGCACAGTTTTTCTGTGATATATTTATATTAATATTATGGTCGTCTACGCAGCCATCAGTGTTTCATTAATATAACATTTTAACTCATTATAGTCAGGCAAAGAGAGAGATTTTCTGTTGTTTTCAAACATATAGGCAGGCCCAGATGGCAGCATCTGTTGGCATGAGATATCAGATCCGCCCTTCACATTAATTGTTGCGTTTGTAACTTTCCCCTTAGATTGTAAGGTAATTGTTACAGCTTACTAAAGAGAATTTGACAATGTGACCGTATATGTCCGATTATTTCTACCAATGGACCTTGGTATTGGGATAAGGGGTTGGACCTACCACATTAGGACTTTGACTCTGCTGTGGAGACTCTGGCTCTCCATTGCAGCAGAAAGTCCCTATTGTGCAAACTCTGGCTTCAAATTTGACAACATCATGGAGGACTTTTGGCTTCATTTCTATGGAAGGGAAGGGCACGGAGCCATATTGTCCAAATTATTTCCAGTCATTGGTCTGTCTATTGGGCTACGACACTCAGTCATTGTCTCGCTTTTGCCCTCAATTTGTTCTCTGCCAGTATCTTCATCTTCATGTCGGGTCTCTGTCTGTGCTTTGTGCCAAAAACCCCAATGTCACCACAGACCTTAATTAACATAATTTGTATTGTTGTCACTTTTTATGATAAAACTCTGTGGATGCAGTAGGTCCTAGTTCATGCCAGGACATCCGTCCAGTCTTTGGACCAGCCTCTCTGAGCCATTTCTTTCTTTTTTCATCCCTCTTCCTCTGTCCCTCTGTTCTCCCCCCTCTGGTCTATCCCCACATCTATCGCCCTGCCCCCCCCCCCCCCCCCCCCCCCGCACTACTTCTTCTATTGGCCCCCAGAGTGCTGCTTGTAGCAGTCGATGTGCTACATTGTGTTTTCAATGTGCCTCACGTATTTGACATTTAGGAGGAAGCTCTCCCACCGACATCTTTAGATGTAGGATGCCCTTTGTGTGCCCGACTCCACACACCACTCCCTGCATGTGGCTCCAAAGTCAAGCACAAAGTTTAAAGGCTCTGTGCGCTTTCTCCAGACACACACACACACACACACACACACACACACACACACGTACACACACACACACACACACACACACACACACACACACACACGTACACACACACACACACACACACACACACACACACACACACGTACACACACACGTACACACATACATACACACACATTCATACACACACATATACACAAATATACAAACTGTCACGCACATCCTCTCACACAGACACACAGATAAGCACACACACACACTCTTTTCACCCTCTTGCACACACTCACACATGCCTGTACCAATCCTGATGTGAAACATGACCGTGAGAGTGAGAGGGATCTGTTTAATATTACACTTCAGTGCTCATGAAATGATGACATGTGGCGCAACAGCTCGAGTCTTTGAGAAGCAGTGACGGCTCAGGTTTAGTTGTAAAAAATGGGGCAAAAATTGCCCAGGCTTTGAGGATTTTAAAAGATCACTTTAAGATATCGCTGTTCTTCTTTCAGAAGCATTTCTCACACACCTGTTGTAGAATCTTCTACAGGAGGAATTAGGAATGTCGCCATTATCGCCATAATCGGAGCCAATACGTTTGAAAGGAATGAGCAACTGTCATATTAGTCACTGCTTATAACAGTTTTACTTTGGCCAAACCAAATCAATCTGTAATCATCCTTGCCAATTTTGTCCACTTTTGTTTTTCCACTTGTGTAATGTTGCAATGTACTGCCTTTTCCACCAGGCATATAGGCACATTAGCACAGATGTCATACATTTCAGAAATGTGTAATGCTTTGGCACTGTTGAATAAATACAAACTTTCGAATAAAGTTCCTCATAGACAATGAGGCCTGTTTAGTCTGGGCATCTCGCCGGGTGTATTGTTGTTTACCATATCTGCGTTAACACCTCGGCTCCTCGTGTGTATGCGTGCTGGAGTAATGCACTGTTCCCAGCGAGGCAAGAAGCAGCCTGTGAGGCTACCCTGTGTGGAGAGGCTGTGTTTGCCCCGCTCTCGGTGCCTCTGTGGTGGCGGAGGATACCCATGGCCCTTTGTTGACTGCAAGTCGCACTTGAACCGGCGAGCTTCATGAATAACAGCTCCCGTGGCTCACCCGATCCGCTGGGCCTTTTTCTCTCTGCCTGTCCCGGGAGACGGACAATAATACACACACACAGACACACACACACACACACACGGATACACACACACAGACACACACACACAGACACACACACACACAGACACACACACACTCACAGACACAGACACACACACAGAGACACACACACAGACACACACAGAGACACACACAGAGACACACACAGAGACACACACACAGACACACACAGACACAGACGCACACAGACGCACACACAGACACACAGACACACAGACACACAGACACACACACACACACACACACACATACACAAAGACACACACACACACACACACAGACACACACACACACACACAGACACACACACACACAGACACACACACACACAGACACACACACATAAACACACACACACAAACACATACACACACACACACAAACACACACAAAGACACACACACAGACACACACATACACACACACAATCAGACACACACACACACAAACACACACACAGAGACACACACACAGACACACACACTTTCTGCTGAGCATCACTGTGGCGCTCCATCGAGCTCCGGTGACGGAATTCATGAGAAGTCAGGGACAGGCACTACAAAGGTTTTTCATGGTGAGGTGGAAGAGAGAATACAAAAAAGAAAACAAAGAAGCAAGTGGACTGAGGAGTTTCAGAGAGATGAACTCTCTGGAGGGATCAACAAAACAAGGACGACCTTAAAGGCCTTACTGGAGAAACAAAAGAAGGCCTCATGAAGGGAGATAGTCGACCTAACGTCATCAAAGTGCAACCTCTGTCCCGTCCTGTGAACAAATGTGCACACACACAGGCACGCACACACACACACCACACACACACATGCATACACACACACACATGCATACACCCACACACCCACAAGACACAAGCACACACACCCATACACACCCACAGATGCCCCATACAAACACATGGAAATGTTAGATGTTGAAGCCTTCTGTATATGATTTCCTTTTGAGTTTATGCATGGCTACTCATGTGAGGGAGAATCCCCAACCGCGCTCCCAGCACTCTTGCAAGTAGGTGCGTTTTTAACGAGGCCAGCAGTGTTAAGAGAAAGCAGACAATTAAGGGCTCCCTTCCAGCGTGGCTCCCTGCTGCCGAGAGGCCTGGACGGCGTTTGAGGTGGCACGGGTCAGGCGTGTCCGGCGGAGGCTACTCTCTGCCTCCGCGCTCACACTGGAGAAGTGGAGCTCTGTGAGCCGACGGGGGCCTCTACACCTTTGCTTAATTAGCAACGCCCCTGAGACACAAACAGAGAGGGGGAGAGGGAGACGAGAGGAGGACAAGAAATACCAGTGGGAGGTAGAAAGAAAGAGAGAGAGAGAGAGAGAGAGATGGGAAAGAATGGCTCCGGTTGAGAGATGGAGGGAGACGGTGGAACTAGTGAAGGAAGAGAAGAAATAGCCTATATTGAGCAGCAGGAAAGAGTCAGGAAGAGATGCAGAAGAGAGAAAGACAGAGGGATGACCGAGGTAGACATAGAGATGCTGAGAGAGAAGAGTAACTGAGAGAGGGAGGGAGAGGAGAGAGACACTCGGCTTCCCTTTCCTGCCTTGGTTAAGTTCCTGGCGAGCGTTAGGCGGTTGTCGGGATCACATGTTGTATTTTATTGATCAAGGACTGGAGCAGCGTGTGGAGACTGTGAAGGCTGAGACGTGATGAGGAGCTCAATATGCAGCTTAAGGCCTTCAGACAGATTTTCAGGGACGTGCACCCTTGTGAAAGATTCTCTTTAATGTTATGATGTTTTAGTCCTGCTTTTAAGGGGAATATTACGCTTAAGGTAAAAATGGATGCATTTGACTGTTGGTCCTGACTGACCTGCAGGGCAGAACAATAAGTGTTTTTCAGGGAAATAGGTGGAACCTACAGATGAATCAGATGAATTGGTGTTTATTCTGTTGCAAAAAAAGTAATTCTCTCTCTCTCTCTCTCTCTCTCTCTCTCTCTCTCTCTCTCTCTCTCTCTCTCTCTCTCTCTCTCTCTGTCTCCCTATGGCAGCTGTTTGAGTTCTTGGGCGCTGATGGCTTTGAGGTGATGCTGAATCTGCTTCAGCGCCGCTCAGACATCGTTGACTCTCTCCTCTCCATGCCACCTGAGAAACGAGGCAACGTCCCAGGTGAGTGTCTCTCTCTCGCACGCACGTACACACACACACACACACACACACACACACACACACACCAGCTCAGAGCCATCAGGAGAGCACCCAAATTCGGGGACCCCCTTTTCTTACTTTTCGCCCTTTCACAGTCCCCGCTGTCTGAACACATTATTATGCAGATGGATACAGAAATCTCTATCTGTCCACATGCTTCCTGGGTATCAAAGGTCATGACTTTAGTGTTGTTTGCCCCCTCACCAGCCATGAGCAACGATTGGTCCTAATCCAGGTTTCACTTCAGAGGTGTCTCTCATGCAAATACAAATGACAAGAAGAAGAAGCTGATGCAGGGTCTAGAGCTTTGAGTAGGGACCTTGGGGTGTAGATGCAAGGAAAACGTGGACGTTTGAAGGGTGTTTGAAGTTGAGGAGTGATGTGGTGAAAAGGCTGGAAAAAGGTATCCGTTTTGTTCTCATTTGTTGTCCATAGGATGGGAACTGCCAGTTTGGGGACAAAAAAAAGGACAATTAATGGAGAGATAATGACTTACTGCTTGAATTTGTGCGTCGTAACTCTTTGGAAAAATGGTTCAAGTCAGTGTACAGTACATTAACCAACATGCTCTGTGGTAAAATCTAGTTGGTTTTTGGATCAAAAGTAATTTTTTATGTTTTTCTGCTCCTCTCCACATCTCACGATAAAACGAATGAATTGCTCATAAACATGCGAGAAAAACCCCCCACTTTAGCTAAAAGCCTCCCTCCTGCAACAGATAGATTTCCTTTCTGTTCCTCTCCTCCACAATCTGATTATTTTAATAGCTCGCTCTGCTCAGTTCTGTTCTGTTGAGGAGTCATGTCAGGAGTTTTGGTGCTCAGCGACAGGCATCTAATCCTCCCTCCCCATCCTCCCTTCATCTCCCTCCCTTGGTGTGCCATCCCATCTCTTTCAGCTCTCCATCTCCGTCTTGGTGCCCTTTGCTGCCTGATTGTCAAGCAGCTCATTCCAGTGGAGGACCATTACCAAAAGATAGACTATTAAAACTAGCTCAATTCTTCATTATCTTGCAGGTTTGGAGGGGAGAGAGGGCAGAAAAAGAGACTAAAACTCAAAACTAAAAGAGGGAGCGAGGAAGAATATACACTTGCTACCTTAGGGGCATAGCTTTCAAGTTCAACACACACATTGTTCTAGGAAATCAGACTTTAAAATATCAGTAATCCCATATAACGCACAGCATACATACTGCGTTTGGTGTTCAGAAAGGGAATGATCACGATCACTCTGATTATTGACTTCATAAAGCCAGAGTCCGTAATGGTTCCCGCTTCGCTCTACTCAGTCATTATGCACACACTTTAAACCAGACTACCAGTATAGAAATATACATATATGTGCAAAAATACAAAATATATACATTTTCAGCCGTATGTGTGTTTCCCAGGTTTAGTGTTGGCACATTTCACTACCAGTTGACCCAAAGAAGTGGCGACTAGCCTACTGGAAGTCTAAGAATGGTAATGCTAAACCTCAGATAGCCACCTGCCAGTTTCCCTGCTATACTCAAACCACACACACACACACACACACACACACACGGCTGCCTGTTTCCTTAGACGGTTCTCTAGTTTCCTCTGACTTCGCTCATGCTGGATGATTTTGTTGGTTTTGTTAGAACGGTAGATTATAGCGGCCTGCTTCTTTGTGTGTTCGCTCCAGAAGAAGAAAGTTCATGCTGAGTCTTCATGTGCCTCTCTCTGTGGCATTATTTTCTTTTTCTCCCCATCTTTTCTTTTTATTTGCCTTGAAAATCTGGAATATAAGCCCTCTGGAGTCTGTGGTATCTATGGCGATAAGGAGGGATGATTTGTAACTGCCACGCTTGTCTCCTGGTGAAAGCATCTGATGCTGTGTGAGAATTGTGGCTCAAAGATTTTGATGGAAGTGTTTGTGTTTGTGTGTGTGACACTTTCAATGGCAATGTTCGCTCTTTAATCCTAGCCCATTCATTGTAACTCTGTAACTCTGTCAGGCGGATATGGAGACCTTAATCATGGATTTTATTTCTTCACATAATCAAACAGCAGCCACTACATCAATGAGCACACACAATAACCACTGTAATGGATCTGCGTTAAAAATTAACAGGCTAAATCGGAGGTTAAAAAATACCATTTATAATAGACGAGGCGGTTTAGATTGTCAGTGCGGTGAGATCAAGTGCTTTTGTCTCCTAGGGGGTCTGATTAAGACATGAGTGAGCTCGTACGTACTGTATCCTGATTAGCATCGGGCTAAATCGGTGGGTTTACACACAAAGTCAGCTCCGGTTACCAGTGGCAGTTGCTTCTGTGTTAGACACGTCAATGACCTGTTTAACATGGAGTATAAAGACTCTACAGCACAGGAATACTGTATTGCAGAATATACTGTATAGCAGAAGGGCATACTATTAGTTCTCTCAAAAAACTGCATTTTAAATTACTTGGAATCACTGGCATTAACAGTAATGCAAGCATTAAGAGTACACAAAACTCACCCTTGATGGAGATGCATGACTTGAAGTGCACAGTGAAGATAAGTAGATCATTTATGTTATGTATCATGTATGCCATTCAAAACAGGACAAGGTCTGCTTTTTTCATGGTAACGAGAAAACCTTCTGTTTTCAATGTCTCTGTTAAATAGCCTAATGCCTTGAAGTCTAGTAGTGAATGGTGTAATGCCCCGTCCTTAACAGTTAACAACAAACCAAAACATATTAATGCCAACAACGAAAAGAAGCCCAATTGGAGATCTCTTTGATATTCTGGGATAACTCTGGGAAAGTGAGAAAAACATGCATCATGGATTTTATCGTTCCCATCTTGCTTGCTTGCTCGCTAATGTGTCACCCTGAGTCTGTAACTCCCATCTCGGTCTATCTTTGACGGAGCCCTCACTGAAGCACCCTACCCAGCTCTATCCTGCGCTGTGACCTTAGCCACTGCTAGCCCGTGCCAAAAAAACAGGCCGTCATCAGGAGTTAAAGGTTAATGGTAAATTTTTAAAGACTCTGATATTGACTTCCTTATACGGCGTTGTTGCGGAGTAGGGGCCATAAAACTTTAAAGAGCTCAAGGAGAGATTGGCCCAGTTTTAAATTTCTCTCCCTTTCTGGCTTCCGCCTGACTCACACACTGCATTTCTCTTTACTTGCTTCCTGACTCTCTCTGTCCCTTTCTCCATGCCTGCCTTTCTGTCCATGTCTGTCTCTCTCTGGCTGTCTCTGTCTCCATCTCTCTCTCTCCCTCAATGTTCAGTTATGCTAATGTTCTCTCAATACTCAGATCTGTCTCTCTCTCTCTCTCTCTCTCTCTCTCTCTCCCTCTAAGTGCAGTTATGGTCACGTTCCCTCAATACCCTCAGATGTTTGCATCAGCCAACACACTGTCCACTACCAGCGGTTCTCACCTCACATTCCAATCTTAAAGAACCTGCAACAGGCTGATGGCTAGTTTACCTTTTTGGCCTGCTTTTTAGGATTAGCGTTGCCTCGGCAACGGCAGATTGGGGTCAGACGAGGGGTCCGGGAGCTGATGATTACATTTCCTTTCTCTTTGCATTCCATTAAGGAAGGTGGAATATGCAGAGGTGGCTTTGTCAAGGGCCCATTAGCTTCCGAAAAGGGTGGGCCGCGGGGGCAGGGGTTGTCCAGGGCCGGCCTGTTTGTAAACATGGATCAGATCCCTTCCCACGATTTTAATTAACTGGGCCTGGCGTCGCACTGATGCTCCCCTGCTTGAGTGGGTGGTGTTTGTGTGGTCGGCGCTTTTCGGTGCAGAATAGCAATAAGTCAGGGCAGCTGTAGCCGCACGATTAGCTAAAGTCTGAAGTGCGTGAGCTTGTATGTATGTGTGTGTGCACAAAAAGTTGGAGCGTGTTTAAAAACCAAAGCGTGACCCACTTGATGATTGGCCAGGGCGATTCTGGTGTCAGAGAAAAGAGCGCTGGCCTGTTCATCAAAAGCATTCATGTAAATGAGGAGCATATGCTCCGATGAACGCAGGTGCACTAATTGATGGTAATCCAAGGTTTAATGGCCAACTTTGCCTCCTGGCAGGTGTAACAGTGTGGTGTGAAAAAGCTGGTTAGACTCAGTCACCTGTGCCAGTAATCTAAGCACAGACATTTTGTTGGCGTATATCTGGCAGTGAGTGTAATGACAGGAACAAAACAACATTCTCGCAAAAAAGCCTCAACTGCATTCGGAGAAAGATGTTTGAAGGAAAGCAAGTATCAGATGAACATTGCCTTGGATGTGTTTGATACTTGTACCATTTTTAAGTCCTTTCCAAAACCTAATTGCAACAGCTTTAGGGGAATGTGTGACGAGAGAATGTTCTGTTTCTTTAAACTAGCACCATTCAGCCAGAAGTGTATACCTTCAGCCTGGGAGACCATGGGCTCCAAACTGGATGTCAGTATTAAGCTCTGGGCTGCAATTTTCTGAGATCGATTCTGACACCTTTGAAGTAACAGATATAGTAGCACAAGGCCACGACATTGCTTTCTTCTAAAGAAGCAAGCCCTAACCAACACACCGATGTGTGACTGTAGTCCTCTAACTTATTCATTTTAACTGAAGGTTATATTTACTTTGAAATGTTTAAATCCCTCTTCCTATGGAGCCCACTTTGCCATGCATTCCAAGAAAGGTCGTTGGAAATGTAGGTCCGTATTCTTTGCCTTAGTGAAGACAGATTTGGGCTGTTTAGTAATGTGGTTTGTCAGCGCGCTAGTGACCTGCCATTTTTAATCTCCATAGAGGGGAGCACTAGAGAGAGCTGGCGTGTCCCAGCAGTCCTTTGTCTTCTTTAGCGCCGGTTCTTCTCCGATTTAATTGGGGCCTTGCAGCTCAAAGATGGGGAAGATTCAGAAAAGAAACCTGCCAGGCCTACAGACTTGCTTTTTTTTCTTGCTAAGAAATGTTAGGCCTGTTAGTAAGGGCAGTTGAACACTCTTGACTCCACACACACACAGCACACACACACACACACACACACACACACACACACACACACACACACACACACACACACACACACACACACACACACACACACACACACACACACACACACACACACACACACACACACACACACACACAGACATACACACACACACACACACAGACATACACACACACACACACACACAGACACACCGACACACACACACCGACACACACCGACACACACCGACACACACACACAGCACACACACACACACACACACACACACACACACACACACACACACACACACACACACACACACACACACACACACACACACACACACACACACACACACAGACATACACACACACACACACACAGACATACACACACACACACACACACACAGACACACCGACACACACACACCGACACACACCGACACACACCGACACACACACACAGAGACACAGACACAGACACAGACACAGACACAGACACAGACATACAGACATACAGACATACAGACATACAGACATACAGACATACAGGCACGGGCACGGGCACGGGCACGGGCACGGGCACGGGCACGGGCACGGGCACGGGCACGGGCACGGGCACGGGCACGGGCACGGGCACCGGCACCGGCACCGGCACCGGCACCGGCACCGGCACCGGCACCGGCACCGGCACCGGCACCGGCACCGGCACCGGCACAGGCACATTTAAAAAAAATATAGGAACTGAACCGATCACCAGGCCTCTCATAAAGATATAAGTTGTTTGATGACTCACAGGAATTAGGAAGCGTCACTACAACCTGCTTCAAAAGAATAAGAAAGTGTTATATGGCACATTTCATGCACAAAGGCAATTCAGTGTGCTTTACATAAATAAGAGCAGAAGGAACATCCAAAGGAAAGATCAAGGGAAGTAGAGATAATAAAGTAATACAAATATGAGTAAGAGTAATAGAGAATCATAGAACAATAGCCTGAATAGAATCTATAAAAGATTCCGTAATAGAGTCTGATAGCTGTTTTCAAATAAAGGAACAAAACATAGCTCAGCCTGAGACTAGAGCTTTAAAATAAGCACGCCATTTTCTTTCAAAACACTGAATAGTGAACCATGGAGCAATATCCCAAATGAAAAGAATCTGCAATAGAACCTGATAGACCTTTTTTCAGAAAATGGCCCCAAGAATAGAGCCTAAATATAGGCCCGCCATAGGGCTTAGCTGTTTGAGAAGCCACTTCCCTGTTCCCTAAATTAAAGTCCATTATAACTATTCCAAAGAACAGAAGACAGTAAATAAATAAAGAGTAGAGGGCACTTGATTTGTTATCAAAAAGCATCTGAGAACAGCTACTGGCTGCAGTCGAAACACCTTTGATGTCGTCAGGATGTTGGTCACTGAGCAGCATAGCAACTAATGTCTAATTCTGACAGCAAGTATTACCAACAGATTTTTCTCCAGTGATCTAAGAGGTCTAGCAGGTCTGTACAGCTGAAACATATCTGATAGGTAATTTGGTCCTGTACCATTCAGTAATTTATAAACAAGCAGCAGTCAAAGTTAAAGTCAATTCTGTTACTTACTGACAGCCAGTGTAAAACAGAGTTGAAGTAATGTGGTCAGGTCTTTTAGATTTTGTAAGAGCTCTGGCAGCTGCAATTTGTACAAGATGAAGCTGTTTGATGGTCTTTTTTGGAAGGCCCTTGAAAGTAGTCCATTGCAGTAGTCAGACCTGCTGGAGATAAAGGCATGAATGTTTTGACATAAGTTTGGTTATGACAAGGTTTTTAATATTGCTTTCCGCTTTTAGTTCTTTAGTTTCAAGATGAGAAGCAATCCTAAATCTCTCCTCACATTTCCCAAATAAGATTATTTCAGTTCTTTCCTCTTTCAGCTGAAGGCATTTTTGAGACATTCAGCAGATAATTTAGGCAATGCATTATAGGAGATTCTAGTGAGACCATAGTCGTTAGGTGAGAGGGCTAAGTAAATTTGGGTCATCAGCATAGCTGTGATAAGAAATCTCACTGTCTTAAAAGATTTGTCCAAGCGGGAGCATATAAAGGTTGAATAATGAAGGCCCTAAGATCGAGCCATGGGGGACACCACTGGTCAAGGATGTTGGTGTTAAGGTATAGTTTCCAATGGCAACAAAGAAGCTCCTGTCTTGTCCTGTATGATCTGAGCCACTTAACCGTACCTGAAAATTCAACCCAATGTTCTGTGAAGCAAGATATTATGATCAGCTGTGTCAAGGTCCAATAACACTAGGATTGCCATTTAAATACTTTAAAACCCTTTTCAAATATTGTTGTGATCTGCACGGAAACCTGAATGAAAATGATCAAAGTAGCCAGTTAAGTTGATTACAAACTGCTTTTTCAGTGATTTTGCCAGCAAATGGTAGACTGGATATGGGCCGGTAATTAATTAAAATGGCAGCATGTAGATTATTCTGTTGAGAAAAATGGTTGTAGGCATTCCCTATGTTAAAGAAGTCTTACTTTGAAATGTTTCCCTTTGTCGGGGGCTCTTTGGTGTCAAGGGACAAATTCAGTTGAAGAAAAAGAGAGAGGAAAAAAACTCCCTGAACCAAGGAATTCTTTAGGTTAAAATGTCTTCATTCTAATGACATCAGGTGGACTGATAAAGATGCCCACACGTGTCTTCAGGGCGTAGTGCAAGTGTGCTAGGGGAGGAATCCATGCTCAGTTCATTAGGCAAAAACACAAGCGCCTATAATTAGTCAAATTGACCAATTGAGCTGCTGTTCGAGGTGGAGTTTAGTCTTGTTGGTGAAGCTCTTTGACTAATTATAGGTACCTTTGTTCCTAATAAGCTGAGCATGTATTCCTTCCTGATTCAATGATGGTAGTAACACTGCTTGCTTGATCCAGCCATGTTTCAGTTAAAAATTTAAAAAAAAGTTTATGTGGGCACATTCATTAATTAAAGATCTAAGGTTCAGGAGAGCTAGCTTTACAATTAGTGTAGGGTGTGTGACAGATTCATGTTAATGTGAAACATATAACAGATTAAACCCAAATATTATGGTTTACCCCATATATTAAATGAACTCGATTTCCTCTGTTTCAAATCACATCATCAGAATAGTGAACAGCAGAGCAGAGTATTGATTCAAGTTGATCTTGGTTCCACTTCCAGAACATAACTAGGCGATGTTAATCAATATCAGTTTAATGTATCCTAGGAACGTTTCAGGCATTCTGACCAATCAAAGCAGAAACATTCTTCATAGGGGTGGGACGTTTCTTTCCATTGTTCATTCACACCGTAGCAACAAAATAGACTTAACTTTGTTCAAACCAATACAATTATTATGGTCTGAGTGTTGCGTTCTGGATTGTCGCTGCCGCTTCATTATCTTCTGTATGATCTCTGCCTTAGAGGTTGTCTGGTTGTCTGTGTTTGTGTGTGTGTGTGTGTGTGTGTGTGTGTGTGTGTGTGTGTGTGCGTGCGTGTTCTTCAATACTCAAGGATGTGTGTTTGCATGTGTGAGTGTTGAAGTGGGGGGTCCAGACGTGACCGTATACCAAATGCAGTGGCATACAGAGAAAGAGAGTGAGTGAGTAAGGGCGAGAAGTCGCCTTTGAGATGAAAATCACAGGGAGGCAGAGAGGCTGTCAGAGGTGGCATGAAAAATTCAAAAGAACCTTTTGAGAGCTGATGGGCGTTTGGCTGCAAATATGTAGCCACGATGGGCAGCCTTCACTGAATTTCCAAGCTCCGAATGGGATTTTCAGACCTGAGATATCGCCAGGAAACAAAAAAAAAGATTCCTTTTGAAGTGCTTTTATTTGTAAATCTCTGTGTTTGTTTCAAGTGTAAGAGCATTGTGAAGCGCTGCACCAGCTGAGTCTGTGATCACACACAGGACCCTAATTTGATAGATACGCATCGCGGATTGGTGCACTTCATACATCTATTTTTGATCATTAGTGCATATTAATTTGGTAATTTTATAACATGCACAGGCCTAAGCACCTTCAAGGGCGGACCGACACCTCATTTGGATGCGTCTGATCTAAAATGGAGGCCTTGCGTGGAAATTGTTTTGAGGAAAGCGTTTGGGTTAGGTTTACTTCCTTCTTTGAAATGTACTTGCATTTTGGTTACAATGTCTGGAAAATGGCTACATAGGCTATGCAACTATGTTCAACTCTAAATAGACTATAACACAGGGAATAAAGTAATCGAGTAGCCTATCATTCATCAGGGCTTTAATGCGCAACAAAATTGTTTTGTCTTTTTTTCGGTTTAGACTAGGGCTGGGCGATATGACGATATATATCGTGAGGACCATAGAAACGTGTCTATCGTGACCTTTCTCCTCTATCGTTTCTATCGTGATAAACTTTTTTTCATTATACAGTCAGCTGGCAGCTTCAGTGGCTGCTAGCAACGTTTAGCTATCGCTGCTAGTTGAGATTCAACGGTGTGTCGCTGGTTTCCCTGGTAACGGACAGACGGTTAGCAGCTAGCCCTGGGTCTACTCTACCTTCTGATTGACGCTCTTTGCCCTGCCATCCACAGACAACTCAGTTTGACCCATCTCTCTGGACCATCGAGGTACTGGGTTCCAGTTTTATTGAGTTATTATCCTGACATTACACACACATACATAACAAGGAGCTCCTTCCCGAACTGAACGGCATTATACAAACATTCGTATCGCTCACACACACCGCCAGCACAGCCGCTTGCCGGAGCGGCACAGCACTCTGTGGATTGACAAATACGTCATCGTACGTATTCTGAGCTGTGACCATCGACTTTTGAACTCTGAACTCATACATCTATTCGGAACACAAAGAACTGTAAAATACATCGGGATTGTATTGCCATATTGTTATATTGTTATTGCATTAGTTAAGTTGTTTATTGATTGTATATTTATAGCAAGCGTGAACGAGAGAGTGATTGGGCATTAGGCCACTGATATTGAATGGGTATGAAAATAGTTATTAAAGCAAATATTTAGAGTAGGTTCATTGAATGTATCTATTTATAATAATTAATATTAGTCCATGTTTTATTTAATACTGAATGGCTTTTATCTCTTCATTATATTTAATATTAGTCAATATTACAGGGGAGTGAGATCTTAGTTACACTCACTCTATACACATCATTTTAGTAGCGGATTAATGCTCCCGCTACATTTTTTCCATTATTATATCATTATCGTGATATATATCGCTATCGTGATATAAAATAATCCATATCGTGATATATGTTTTTTTCCATATCGCCCAGCCCTAGTTTAGACCACTAATCAGTACGCCATTGTTTAATAAAGCGTAACATTTCTCAGTAAAGTGGCAATTACTGTTTAATATAGCCTAACATCTCTGTCAAATAACAGCTTGAGTCGTCATTGTGACGGTGTTGTAAAAGCATTGCTGTCATCATATAGGAAGCCGATAGTATAACTATTCAATGTCTATATGATGTAGAAGGCCAGAAGCATAGAAAGTTGTATCAGATGCTCAGTACACATGTCCTGTATGTTGTCTCATAATCAAACCTTATTAGCTTATATGTTCTGTATAAAACTTATTTTTTAATTTAGAATGCAACCTAATTTCTACAGAGATGAGCTGAGGTAGATGATACAATTACCTGTCATTCATTTTTCACCATCACACAGCTCTGTCTGGTCGAAACATGTCTGAAACATTTGAATCTTTGCTTAGTTGATTTGCCATTTGTGATTATTTTCTTCACTCTAGTTATAAAATTTGACACGTGTTTCATGGACGTCATTGCTGTTTCTTGAAAATAATTCAATTATGTACACTCTAATACACTCCATTTAAAGAATTGTAGTTTTGTGATCAACACATTTATTTTGTTTCTCTGTTGGAGTTGGACAAGGACTGTTTTGCCATTACACTTTCAATTTCATTTTTTGATCTAAAATGCTTTGAAGACTACCTTGATTACCAAAATTTCTTTGAAGACTACCTTTGAGTTATTGATGGGTAAGTGTTTAGAGTGCATTTTTTTCCCTCCACCGCATTATCAGTAATGGGACTTTTTTCTCCCAAAGAAATTAGTCTACCCATCCCTACTACTTACCTTTCCACTATACTCGACATAACTAATTCCGCTAACATCGCAGGCTATGTAGCTTGCTTTTGTGCGTGTTTATCAGGCCCGTTGGCCTATATGTTAAATAATGTGAAGACCACAGCAATGATTACATTTAGGTGATTTGGGCTGTGCTGGGCTTTTGTCAAGTTAGCACGTCATATTTACTAATTTCACAATGGCGATTTAACAGTTGAAATATATTTATAACATGCACTGATTTTTTTGGGAATTCAACCTAACAAATGATGAGTGACTTGTCATCACAGCACATGTCAGAATTTCTGCTGATATGATTGGCTCAAAAGATGCAAAATCAACAGCTCACCCACAAATTACCTTAAAGGTTTCTCTACTCTAGCATTCTATGAGTGCATATGCAGATAACAATCTTCCCTTTGTTGTTGCACCATTTGCGGATTATCATTACGTCACATGCATAGTTTACAGCTCGTTTGCCCTATGAAATTAGGGCTCACAGTGTTTACCAGCTGTACTTCCTTTTAGTGTAAATAAAACATTAAAATGAGCTGTGAACTAATTAAATGTTGATTCAGGCCACTAAGTAAGCATAATAACATTATCATTTCAAGTATTGTGTCTCAGGTGGCAGTTAACGGCAGTTTATATAAACCTGTTTTTTTTTCCCCCATCCAAATGCTCACTATTAAGGCCACAGATTTGCTTTCATTTTCAGGTGGTAGCATTGAAGGATAGTCATGCAAGGCTAAAGAACGTATCATTGTGTAACGTTTTAGAATATATTCTGCAACAGTTTCATAGGCATAGTAAATCTTGTTGATGGTAGTGTCTTTCTGACTTTATAAGTAGTCTGCCCTGGCCTTTACTAACCCATTATCTCATATCTGAATATGCAGGCTTTAGAAACTTCTCCCCCGGTCCCTTCATATTAACCTTGCGCGAACCCTAGTGATCTTTTGCTGATGATTCAGCCGACACTGCGCTAATATCTACATACTGCCCAAACTACACACTACACATATTGGCTTTGGGAATTGTGTTCATGTGTGTGAGGGAGAACTCTTTGCTAATTCCCTCTAGCAGACAAATTCCCCTCTCAATAGATCTCTATTAAATAATATTCAGGACTGCAAGCCTACCAGGTTAGAAAAGTTTATAGTTCATTTCTGATCACTGAGGTCTCTATCATTCAATGTCAGGCAAATCCAGTAGTCTTGTGTTTTTCATTATAATTGAATTGACATAGTATTTTAATATTGTTCTGTTCTTGTGTGTTGTTATGTCTGCATTCATGCAATAGAGACAAAAGACACTCATTTTCAATGTGTCATTCATTTTCATAAAAGTCACAACCATACCATTTCATCCATACTAAAATGTTTTTGGAATTGGAATAGTATCTCATGCATTGGTTTGAGCCTTTAAACTAATATCTGTAATCATGAATAATTCTGCACTTGTCACGATTTGGAACCTGTCTGCAGTCACAGTCCTCTATGTTTTTTTGTGGTTTTCAAGCCTTTTGTTTTGTTTAAGTTAAGTCCAGTGTTCGATACCTTCTGAGCTTTTTCTGACTTTTGTGTTTCTTCAAGATCTTCTGAGTTGAGGATTATTCCTACTGTTTTTGCACATACTGCGCTTGGGTCCTCCTCCTATTTGGCTCAGTGAGTTCCTCACTGAACCGGATAACCAGCGGCCATGGTTCGATTCCTGACTCCGGCCCTGACAGTACTATTATTTATATAAACTGAACAGCCCATTATTGACCATCCCAGGCCTTACTACATTGATATTCTACTCACGCAAATCTCCATGCAGTAGGCCCATGCATGAATTTAGGAACGGCTTTTATTTTTGAAATGCCATCTCCTTATAAAGCCGAAAGGCTAAGTAAACAGGCGGACACAACAAGGGGCCTTAAGTTTAATATCATATCGAACACTATTTACATTTTCACTGTTGGATACAAGGCAGAATAACATAACGTGTAAGTAGTTCATTTAACTTTGAATGAGATAACAGTTAGGCTATAGATCCAGCTAAGTGGTGCACGTCAAGCGATTGTCTAAATCTTCACTGTGATCATCAATCCATCACACACCTGACATCAATTGAGTGGGACATTTGGCAGTGGCAGTGGTTGAGATAGGCTGTGCAAAACCTTATACCACCATTAAGGCTGAATTTAGACGGAGCCTAGTTTCACTGAATCGGGTTCATTTTTCACAGGAATCGAATCTTTTAATTCCGTAAGGATGGAGCCTGGTATCGAGAGATTTGTGTAAAGACGGAGCCACCAGATTGGGTTGAACGGGCTGTAGTGGTGCTTTAGTGCTGCTACAGACAACTGAAAAAACATGAAAAACGTAGAAGAAAAGACTACACAGCACACGGTAAAGGAGCACAGCAGCACACGGATAAACACATTACACAAGACATTCAAGCTCCAATTAGCAACATTACATTATGGTGGTTAATAAAATCAGTGGTCAGACTAAAGGTTATGCGAAAATGAATTCTATTTTCTATTGATAATAAAGAGTTTGGAACAGTACAACATGACATATCTGTCATCCCATTTCCCATGAGGCTTTGCTCCTACCATTTTACATCAATTTATGAATAAAAAAGCAAATTTAATCGCTGGCCAATTTATATTTGTGGTCATGAAAGTAAGGTAACGTCTGAATAAAAAGAATTAGATCAAGATAGGAGGCTAAACAAAAATCAGTAGGCCGGATTAATGAGAGTGAGTTTGAGACACACCATGAGTCAGATGTTAAGCAACAACAAGTGTTATATATATTGGTTGGAGATCGCGTGTGGATCACATGGGACAATGACGTCATCAGGCTGCAAGAATCCGTGCAGACTAACACCAGCCCCTGTACCTATTCAAATCTACTCACTTTCTACCCCGATTCGGATCGTTGCGGATACCGTGTGCGGAGAGAGAGTGTTCGTCTTAATGATAGGGCTATCTGTATTATGAACAGCTTGGGCGCAGACAAACTAGACTTCGTATAAACAGCACTTAAGAGCCAAGAAGAAGCGGAAATAAGTTGTAATTTGACATCAAAGTTTATGCTAAAGCTTCTGCTATGCTTTGTGCAATTCATGGGGTAAATAAGAAAATATCTCTCTGCTCCTGAGCAACGCATTCCTAAAAATAAATCTGCCAGCAGGCAAATGGATCTTTCATATTTCCCCCAAAACCGTAGTACAGGTAAAAGATTTAGCCCGCGTGTCCAAGGACAGGACAGCAGTGGTGTAGCAGCAACTCATTCAGCTTAATTTAAGTTGGTCGAAAGCAAGTATGATGAGTTAAAACTGCGGAACAGGTAAAACAGGTCGTAAAAGATTTAGTCTGAGAGGAGAGCAATTGTGTGGGATGCAACAGGATACAACAGGAGCAACGCATTCAGCTGACATTATGTGTTTTCTGCTTGATGTTTATCAACAAAAATAATCTTTGGTTACTAATTGGCGTTTCATTTTGTGAATTAGTCTCACTACCCCCTCTCTCCTCTCCAATCCTCTCCCTCTCTCTCCCTCTCTCTCTCTCTCTCTCTCTCTCTCTTTCTCTTTCTCTTTCCTTTAACCCACCTCATGGGTCAGCATAATGTAGGATTAGACTAGAGCTGTCCCTCTCCAACTCCTCGCTGGGTGTGCAGTCGGAACATTGGGAAAGTTTATTCTCATTTAAGGGGAAATAGAGACATCAGCAATGGAAATGCAGGAAGTGCTCTAACCCCCTCCTACCCCAGCATCCATCAACCCCCAACCCCCCCCCCCCACACACACACACCTGCCAGCTGCCAAGGTGATTTCACGCTCTCACCGATCCCATTAAAGTGGGATAATGTTGGATTGGATTCCCCAACAAACACCCGAGATATGCATTAAAGGCAAAAAGGCATAAAGCCCATTTGTCTTCCTTGTTACTCAGTAAACAACCTGATTGTTGACACCTCAGTTTCTTTGTTCCTTGTGCCCCATCTGCAGACACAGTTTACATTCCTTCCAGGTCACCTCAATCCAGGGTGACCTCTCTAATCAGACAGACACCCACACAAACTTGGGGTGTCTGTGACAGACCATCCAAGGAGTGTGTGTGTGTGTGTGTGTGTGTGTGTGTGTGTGTGTGTGTGTGTGTGTGTGTGTGTGTGTGTGTGTGTGTGTGTGTGTGTGTGTGTGTGTGTGTGTGTGTGTGTGTGTGTGTGTGTGTGTGTGTGTGTGTGTGTGTGTGTGTGTGTGTGTAGATGTGTAGGGGGGTTGGTGCCCAGTTGTCTAGCAGAGTCTAATTAAAGTACCTTCACATCACTTAATTAAGGCACCTCTGAGAACGGCTCATTATCTCAAGTGGATCCCTTAATATATTCCTGCAAAAGCCAGTTGTCTTGGCGATTGGATGTGGATTCTGTGCTCACCCTAGGTGAAGTCATACCTAATCTTGACTGAGGTTGATGGTCCATATGAACGCATGACACCTTTTAACACATAGGTCATCACCACACTGTTGGTGGCTCTTCTAGTGAAATGTATGACCTGATTAAATCCTAGTTTGGACATTTAGCATTTTCTTGGTGCTGAAATCGCTATAATGTTGCCAGCTTGTTTTGCAGACAGTAAGGTGGGAAGAGAGCATTTCTAGCTGAAATGCAAAAGATAAAGGATATAAGGATATTTACTTAAAACGCTGGACCAGATCAAACCCAGAGACCATAGAATTGAAAGGAAAAAAGGAAAGGCGAGGTACCAGATAGTATAACACAGTGTAGACCAAGGTTATAATAGTTTTAGTTTTATTTTGGTACTAAATCTGAATTTCTGTTAGTTTCCTTAGTTTCAATTTAGTTTGTATTTCATGGTCTCATTTCTATTTCATTTCAGTTTATTATAGTTTAGTTATAGTGAAGGACAAAACTTGTCAAGGCTAAGTGTGGTGTGAAAATTAGCCTGCTTATCATCAAAGAAATCAAGATTTCGAGACTAAATTTAACTAACATGCGCAATACATTTGTTTCAGACTGAAAGCCTGTCAATAGACCTACTTGTTAAAGGCAAGGACACAATTAAATATTCAATAATTTTACTTCCAGCAAACAATATGACATGGGTTTTCACCAGGGGCTCCTGCAGGATTCTTGTTCATGTTACCACACTCAAGGAAGTTGTGCCACCATAGAGTGTGCCACGCACAATCTGTGGCAGCAGCTGATTTACGGTAAACGTAGAGAACCAATCTATTGACGTGAACAGAAATGAATGAGAGCGCCTGGAGCGTTGGACAGGGTGACAAAGACTGCACTGCGAAACAAACCTTGTTTGAAAGGAAATGGGTTGATTGGAACATTATGTTATTACATAACTTGGCCTACTTAGTGTAATGGACTGCTCTAGTCAGGACCGAATTTGGCTCTCATTTTACCGTAGTTTTAAATTAATTAACTTAATAAGTCTCAATAAATGTTTTGATAAACTAGCTTCTTTCGGTTTTAGACCATTCAGCTGCCAGCTAGCTAACTTGCTAGCATTGAACCCAGTGGTGGAGGGCTACAGATTTTAAACACATTTTCAAAGATATAATAAACGTTTTTCAGATAATTAGGCCTACTGAGGCAAGTGAGTTTCTTTGTCGCTAGTTCATCATGTGCACCTCAGCCGTGCAAGATTAACTCTCCTGGTCCCTGTTGCATCACACTCCCTCCGAATTGTCTCCATATTGATTTCAAAGTCTTTATTAATACTCATTAGAGCCAATCATGTTATAATCCAGTGAGAGCCAATGTCTCTATCATACTGTTACTCAGGTATGTCTTTAAACGTCTCAAGCAGCTAAATAGCCTTTCTGCCAGAGGAGTTGAGACGGGCATTGTCAGTTAAACTTTAACTATATTGAATGTTTGGCTACATGTCCATTGTCTCTCTTGAATGATGCACGTATCAGAACAAGCTCTTTCCCTGCTGCATCGTCGACATTTACTCTACAGATGCGGTTACCTGAATTTACCTTCCATTCACTCGTTCTGCTTTATCGATTCAATTCGAAATATTCCTGTACAGGTCTCACACCGCTCCCTGACATTTCTGATTTATCTGATCATAAGGCCAACTTCAACAGCTTCCTGACATACTTTATCTCCATCTTAATGTTGTCTGCGATGAGTACACAGAATTTTGAAAGATTCCGTGTCTGCTGTCTTGAAACGATAACGACTAGTATTTCTTGTCTTTAGATATTTAATTTCTATTCGTTTTTTAGCAATCATTTTTAGTATATTTTCTTTGGGAAAATTATTTTATTTAAGTTTTGAGAAAAGGTTTTAAAACTTTTAGTTACTTTTAAAACATGCTGTTTTTGTCTTAGATTTCAGTTTACGATAATAACCCTTATGTAGACTCAACAATCAGAACATCGCTCCAGTGTCTGGGTAAAATGCGACTTTTTTTTGTCACAGATTTACTAAAGTTTCCCTCTTGAGATTGGTCCAGATATCTCAAGACTGAGCTTTTCTCCCAGATTTTAAACTTCTGGGCAATTTCCAGCTGCATCCAAGGCCACAGCCAGAGAATGATGAATGCCAGTAATAGAAAATGAGTGCATAGCTTTGATGTAGTCTTCATTGGAACAATGCGACAAAACAAACACTGACATAAATTGAAATAATCGTAGCCTTCTACAACACGTCATTAATATGGAAGTAAGTAAGTAAATGACACTGTGCTGATGTTTCTCACATCTGGTTAAACGGGAGGGGAAATGATCACACAGAGACAACAATGAGTGATTACTTATAATGAAAACGCATCAAGTAAAGCTGTGTTTGCTTTCATACGAGTGTTAAACTGCAGCTGCATAGATGCTTCCTCTGTTTTCAGCTGGATAGAGGAAGACATTTTAGTATGAATGAGGGTAATGCTAGTGTGATGGGGGATGATGAGTGAGTGAAGGAGAGCAAGAGAGAGAGAGAGATGGATAGAGATGGAGGGAGACAACAGGAGGGAAGGTGTGGGAGAGGGATGGGTAGGGGTTATTGGCGATCAAGCCTTTTTAGGAGATAAAGAAGAGATCATTCAGACAATCAGTCGAAGCCACTGTGCAATCATCAGATCTCATCTGTTTTCAAGAGCAGTTGTGCTTTTTATTGAGCTGTTGTGCTGCAGAGAGAGGAGGCTGTCAGAGATGGGTTAACCCTCGCTGCACCAGAGCCCAAGGCAGGTTTGTGAAAGGATTTGCCCGCTAAAAACTGATGCATCACTGATGCCCTGTTATTGGAGGTCTTATGAAGGTTTTTCCAGGCGTGCAGATCAGAGGCGAGCTTTCTCTTAATGCCCTGTGTGCATTTGCAAATTTCTTCCGTGCAGTGCACAATACTCACAAGCATTTATGGCTACCTTTTCTTAATAATGCCTCACTTGTCATGCCCCATTTTGTTCTCGTAATTAGCTTTTACTGGCGGCTTTTAAACCAATAAATATTCAAATCCCAGCACTTCCCCTCACCAGCTTCTTGCTCAGCAGGGAGGAAAGATGGCTCCTCTGAGAGAACACAGGGCAATGTTACACACACACACACACACACACACACACACACACACACACACACACACACACACACACACACAGAGACACACACACACACAACTCTCAGTGGAACATCATCCCCTGTGGGATGAACTCTTTGTCCCTCAATGATTTACAGGAGATATTTGGAGGTTGTCTTTAATGGCATTGATAGCCAGACGTCTGCCATGACCAGCAAGAATTTCAACATGTGTTGTGTTTACTAAATTCTTTAAGAAATAAAATATTGTTTAAAAGAAATTGGGAACCAAACAGTTGCTGTCTGGTCCACCTACAGAGACAGAACACAGTGTTGTTGAAAGACTTTCCCTCTCCTCT
>NC_137917.1:13187266-13213291 GCF_963457725.1 Sprattus sprattus | reverse complement strand
CTCAAGCCTCAATATGTGATTTTTCTCTCCTCGCTCAATCAAAGGATCAAAGGACTGTAATATAGGTCATCCTTCCTTCTAGAATAAGCTATGATGTCAAGCCTTATATCCAGTCCATAACAGATATGTTTAGATGAATTATTCTCAGCTTGTCCTAAAATTAGTGTGTGAGTGAGTATGTGTGTGTCAGTCAGTCAGTCAGTGTGCAGACCGTCGTTTAGGTCATTGCCTCTTCTGCGTTGTCTGACATTGGCCACCGAAGGGTACCATAAGGATGTCGACGCAGAAGAATAGTGTGTTTAAAGTCGCATGTCGTGTAAATGTGGGTTGCACGTTTCGCACACTGTCTGGTTTGCAATAGAGCTTTGCAAACTACTTGGAGTGGTGTGTGTGCGAGCAGTGTGTGCAGTTGTAATTCATAGAGAAGTTAGTTTTACATTTTGATTTGTGTGTAAGGAGTGTTCTGAAATGTCACTTATTTCCTTCTAGTCTTGTTTTGGTAATTTATTACAAGTTACTGTCCTCCCTTGAATTACCATTATCACCGTACTCATGTCATTTCCATTTACTGTTATTCAGCTTCGCATTTTATTAGTGTATATGGGGCATTCTACCGAATTGGTGCAAAGTCACGTCGGAAATATTTTGATTTTTTTTATGTTTTATTCCCAAAACTTTGTCCATATGTATATTGTACCATATCTAAAGAACACATATCTAGTAAAAGAACAGTCAATTTTTATATTGTATTTTCAGAATGTGTTGGAATGTTTTTCCTCTTCCAAAAATTGTCACTACCGAAACATCACATTTACTATAGTAAAAAAGTATTATTATTGACCTGTTCAGATTGTGTTTCCTTCCCTTCTCTGAAGAGTATTTTTAATATTTCTTGAAGGTTTTCACAATGAAATCCATAATAATGAAATTTTTACCAAATTTTCAAGTTCAATTTATCTGTTTCGGTAGTGACTGCACTGTTTCGGTAGTGACTGCACTGTTGGATGGATGTTCATTTCTCTCCCAAAATCTTCCAAAATGTGCTCTGGGCCGCCCTTTAGTCCACACAACACATTTATTTAAAAATTATGGGATTGAACTACTTACCATTTCATTTTGTCACTACCGAAATCATCTGGTCACTACCATACGTTTCGGTAGTGACTGTTTCGGTAGTGACAATTCTAGCTAACTTTAAGCATAAATAAAGAATTCTAGCGAGCACACGGCTTGCAAACAAATCTTTGAAGAGGTGTACACACATACAAACATAAGATTTTGCATGAAACCCCAAAAGGTTTACTTAATTGAAGAAAACATGGGTTTCGGTAGTGACAATTCTTAAGGTTACACGTCGATTTTCAGACTTTGGAACACATTTATATAAAATCTATGGGATTTAGCTACTTACCATTCAACCATGAGGGACAGGGATGCAGTGTCACTGCATGGTCAAAAATGCAGGGTCGTGACTAAAACACAGGCTCAGCCAATGGACTAAAACTCTTGTGTTTCGGTAGTGACATGAAAACTAGGGACATGATTTTTTGAGTATAGTTAATTGATTTAAAAATTAAACCCACAATAAATCTAAATATTCCAAGTTCTGTTTCAACCCAATCATAAAGATCTTTGAAATTAAATCATTGAAAAAAATCAAAAAAAAATGAAAAGTGTTATTTAAAGGCATTGAAATTTAGATGTCAGGGTTGGGGACAGCTACTTCCCAATAGAAAGTACCCTATAAATGATGATTTTGTATATATTTAGCTTATCACTATCTCATTTAATGCATTGGGTTTATATAGACCATAACATTTTCTTACTAAATATTTATGCCTTAATACCTAATTGTTTTGTAAATAGTTTTTATTGTTGAGGGACTGCATATTACACAAATTCGGTAGAATGGCCCATATACACTATGGGGAAACCACTCATCAGAGGTTAGACTGTGATGTTTGCACCTAGCCCTACCAGTCAGGAACTACAGGAACCCACTCTCTGTTTAATTGACTTAAAGAAATCACACACATTTCCATAACTGCCTTGGCTCTCTCAGCCTCCAGATCTTCCTCCTGTTTACTGATGCCCAACTAGTCCATATCGTATGTTGTGCTGCGCTGAGGCCACATTGTGCTGCAATGCTGCTGTTTGGTGGGTGGGGCTGGTCTCAGAGATGTGCTTATGGTGTTTCTGGTGTGGCGTGGAGCAGGTGGTGCGGAGGGCAGCAGGCCGGCCTACGGCTGCCAGGTTGTCGTCCAGTCGAAGCAGGAGCGGCTGATGATGAAGATGAACCGACGCGAGGAGAAGCGCGAGAGGAAGCGGGAGAAACGCGTCGACGACGGCGGCGAGTACGCCGAGGCTAGCTTCGCTTTCGACCCCAAGGAGATGAGGCTTCAAAGGTGAAGGCAAACATATACACACACACACACACACACACACACACACACACACACTCATGCACACATACACTTGCACACTTGTTAGTTACACATAACTCACTGACTATATGGAAGACAGACGACATTGACCTCGGTGTCTACCTCTTTTCTTTGATCACTACAGAAACAGGCAGTTCGATAGATTGGTAGGTTGAATGATATATTGATGGATGGATTAATTGAGTTATTGGTTGATTGGTTTCCAAAGGGAATTTGCAGTGTTGTAGCCTCAATTCACATAAATCACCAAACATACATTAACTTACACAAAATCACAACACACACATTAACTTACACAACTTCCATAGAATCACAAAACACACATTAACTTCCATAGAATCACAAAACACACATTAACTTACACAGAATCACAAAATACACATTAACTTACAAAGATTCACAAAACATACATTAACTTACGCTGAATCACAAAACAGAAAACACATAACTTCTACAATAACAGACTACAGAAGAAGTACGCAAAAGCACAGTATTGAAAATAGAATTATAGAATTAAAGAAAACATTGAGTTTAAGCTCTAACTGCTAATAGTTCTAACTAATTTTGAGATATAGCTCTATGTAAATTAAATGTACAATGCGCATCGTGCATTGCCACTCAAAAGATAAGCCTCCTCTCCCAGCTCAGAGAGAGTCATTTTATATTGCTTTTGTAGTGGGCAGCAATGACTTTCTGTAGCAGTCCTTATTACAGTATAATAAGATGAAGGAGCCTTCAACTGAAACTCTCGGATCAGTAGGGCGTGCAGGAGATGCGAAGTACGTCAATTATGTTGAGCAGTTTGTGCATCATCCTTCTCTCAACAACCAACATCTTGCTGCACACATTGAAGCACCTAAGCTTCCTCAGGAAGTAGAGTCCGCTCTGTCCCTTCCTGTAGACAGCCTCAGTGTTCCATTCCAGTCCAGTCTGTTGTTAAGGTGAGCAGCCAGGTATCTGTTGTCCTCCACCACCTTTACCTCAGGATGGACAAATGGTGTTCAGCTTAGTCCTGGCCCTATTATCCACAACCATCTCCTTTGTCTTGACCACATTTAAGAGGAGGTTCCCACACCCCGCCACAAAGTGGTCCTCCAGTATCCCTCAATCTCCTGTCCATAAATGACACACCCAATAACTGCAGCGTCACCCCGAAACAATTCTGTAGATGACAGGAGTCTGAGTTGTTTTAGCAGTCTGAGGTACACAGGGTGAAGAAGAATGGTGAGCGTACAGACAGACATCCCCTCAGTTGCTCAAACTGTGGTCTGCCTGTTAGATAATCAATAATCCAGGAGGCCCTGGAGATGTCTACCTGCATCCTTTGGTGTTTCCCTCACAGCAGTACAGGCTGGCACTTGAGAAATCGAAGAACATGACAGCGCCTGATGAGTGTCAAGTCAATGTTTAGAACACGGTTCTATTTCCTGCCCAACAGGCCCATAGAAATGGCTTGGATTTCAATTAAATCCATGTATTTTTACCGTCTTCAACAAATTGAGCCAACTTCTATGGCACTGTGGATTAAAAGCTTGACTTTTCTTTTCTAAGCAACTGTTGCTACTTGTAAACAAAGTAATGCTACCAAACCTATAGCAAGTAGTTAGCTAGCTAATATAGATTCTGACTTAATGGTATAGTTATATCGGTCAAGCCATTGTAAATTTATAGTGCATTGACACACTTAAAAATTGTCTGATGAAGTCTCTGTTATAGCCATCTGATGAGGGTCCTGTACTGAATCTGTTGAAGAGCACATACAACTCATAGGCTCTGTTCAGTGCTCTGAATATTTCATCACAGCTTTCGACTGGAGATATGGAATAAAAGAAAAAAAATGCTAAAGATGTTTTTTTTTTTTTTTTTTTTGGTGGAGGATTTTCTCTTTGAAAGTTTAATTTCACAGGATAAAATAGAGCAGTGGTCTGTTTAATTAAAGGAATGCCGCTCGGCTGAGCTCGCTGGAGCATGAGTCGCGAGATTAGAGGGGGAGGTGAAGCCACGTTTTGCAGGCGACACTCTGTCCTCACAGACCCCCCTGCTCCTCACACACACACCCCTGCGCCTCCTCTCTTCCCGCTCGTTCTTTTCCTCTGTGTCTGTCATCCCTTCCCTCTATCTCAGGGTGGTCTGACTTCCTCTGGACAGGAGAGAGGCTTTAGTCATTTGTGGCCTCCCGTAAGCATGTCCGTTTCTTTCGGTTACCTTTCCTTTTACCCGCTGCACTGGCAAGATCAGCGACTTTACTGTCGCACCTCTGGGTGCTATCGGAAGGCCCGGGTGAGATTGCTCCTGACACATGTTAAAGGGAGATGTTTTGCCGTCTGACCGAGTGCCCGACTCCTCTGACGGCCAAACACAAACACAAACACACACACACACCACCTGACACACACAAACACCCAGCACACACACTTACAGACACACACGAACTTACAAACACCCACACACAGAAACAAACACGCACAAAGCACGGCCTGCGGTTTCCAGTGTAGCTTTCCATCCCTCTATCTGATCTGGCTGGCGCCCGAGGGATCCTGTTGCAGATAGGATTATAGCCCTGCTGATCCCTTGTCAGAAGGAAGCAGTGGTGGTGGAACACCCTCGGTTCAGCGAGGACTCTGCCCGGATCAAGTTCAGCCCCAGAGCTCAAGCTCCAGCCTTTTACATGGGAGAGGACGAGGGCAGCAACCGGCTGATGGACAGATGGATCGTCTCGGTGCGCTGTGCTGCGATGCTCGGTTGACTTGGTGAAACGAGAAGCCCAGTGTCTTAATGCGAAGCCTCACACTGCGAGGTCAGCGAAGCCCAGTGTCTTAATGTGGAGCTTTCATCGCGAGGTCAGCGGACAAGGCAGCACAAATCTGCACTCTGGGTAGAAATTGCCCACATGCACAGTGGATGTTAGGCAGCCTCTCGTGTCGGAGTGCTGACCAGAGCCCAGTGTTTTGTTCAGTGATTCGCCTAAAAACTCACAGTACACTCCCCAAGGACATCAGCCCTGCTTAGCAGGCTTTGTATGTGTGTGTGTATGTGTGTGTGAGTGTGTGTGTGTGTGTGTTTGTGTGTGTGTGCGTGTGTGTGTTCTGATGTTTGTGAGTTTGTGTGTTTGCTGGTATCAGATAGTTGGTGAGTCTGTGTGTCTGATTGTGTGTCTGTTCAGTGTCTGATGATTAGTGTTTGTGTGTGTCTGTGTGTGTGTGTTGGTATCAGATAGTTGGTGTGTGTGTGTGTGTGTGTGTGTGTGTGTGTGTGTGTGTGTGTGTGTGTGTGTGTGTGTGTGTGTGTGTGTGTGTGTGTGTGTGTGTGTGTGTGTGTGTGTGTGTGTTTGTGTGTGTGTGTCTGTACAGTGTCTGATGATTAGTGTGTGTGTTGTCCATAGGGAACAGGCCCTGCTCACAGCCCGCCGTTCACCAGTGCTCGGCCGACACTACGAGCCTGAGAGGATCCGCTTCCCGAACGTCTACGACTCATTCGCAGAGGCAGTCAAAACGTCTGCCTTTGTGGGAGGAGCCAAGGTAAGGCATTACCCACTCAAGACCTGTGCCAAGACCTGAGCCAATCAGAAAGAGCTGTTTAATTGACCTGCCAGAGACAATAGAGGGGCAGAATTCAGTAGTGGTATTATTAAGTAGTACTATTTAGTAGCGTTAGAATGAACGGGACATAGATCATCTGTTTTTATGGGGTCTGAGTGAACACACACACAAACGCTTCTAATGTATAATAAATTTTTTTTTATAAATTTGAGCCATATTCAAAGATCAATTGTATTAGTTATGTTGTATTCTGTGGGGTTGAGGTCTTGAGGATGGAGGGAGGTCTTGAGGAGCCCACTCCAGCCTCCTGAGCCTTATTTATTCATAGTTACGCCAGTTTGGGGTCACAATTCTGCATTATCAACTACAAGATTACCCAAAGCCTTTGTTTTAATCCCATTTTTATGATATCTTCATTTTAATTCCGCCTGGTGTTTGGCTCACTGCTGATTTGCATAAACTCATTAGTGCCTTCTTTTTTTGTGTATGTATGTGTGTGTGTGTGTGCGTGTGTGTGTGTGCGCGTGTGTGCGCGTGTGTGCGCGTGTGTGTGTGTGTGTGTGTGTGTGTGTGTGTGTGTGTGTGTGTGTGTGTGTGTGTGTGTGTGTGTGTTTGCATGGATGCGTGTTTTTCGGTGGGAAGCAGGTGTTTCATCTGAAAGCATGGTGGTTAGATCAAGTCGACATTGAGTGCAGCTGTTCAGCTTGTGTGTGCTTGTGTGTGTTGTGCTAGTGTGTGTGTGTGTGTGTGTGTGTTGTGTCAGTGTGTGTGTTGTGTCAGTGTGTGTGTGTTGTGTCAGTGTGTGTGATGTGCCAGTGTGTGTGTGTTACATCATCGTGTGGTGCTTGTGTGTTGTGTGTGTGTGTATGTATGTGTGTGTGTTGTTAATTGCAAAAGAGAAGAAGTGAGGTGGAAAATCGGTGAGCAAGTGCGTGTGTGGGGGAGATAGAAGCATGAGCAGGGAATAAGTGAGGAGAATCAAATGTGTGCGAGTGCGCCTGTGTGTGTATGCCTGTATGTGTGTGTGTGTGTGTGGGTGTCTTTGCGTGTGTGTGTGTGTGGGTGTGTGGGTGGGTGGGTGAGTGAGATGAGATGAGAGAGTGAGTGAATGAGGGAAAGATGATGTTGGTGTCATATATGCAAGGGGCTAAATGAGTGCGTTGGGGTCTGTGCTGTCTGTTTTAGTGCTGCACTTATGAATTGGAGGCGGCCGGAAGAGGCCATTCATCAGGCCTGGCGACAGCTCCACCACTGACATGTGTGCAGAGGGCTCTTAGGCTGGAGTTCAGCTCACCGGCAAACAGACATAGCCTGCAGTAATGGGTCAGAAAAGAGAGGAGCTTAGGATTTTGTTTTAAAGTACATACAAATATAAATCAGTATCAGGATAAATATATTATAGTCAGTTCACATTGCATCACATTGGGTCTTGTTGTTTTGTGCACTCTGGCATGCACTTGTTCACACGAGATAAACACAGCCTCAGTAAGCTAATGGCTCATCCAGGATTGGCACTTCTGAACAGAGACATGCATCACAGGCCGACCTTCGATCATAGCGAAATCTTCACACTGTCGATGTGAACGCCCACAAACAGCTGAATTAGCACCCAGGCTCCATGTTTTGTGTCTTGAGGCTAGATGTGGATTTCCAAATGTCTATTCTCCCAGAGTTGTAGCATCGATCAATTTAGAAAAAAAGCTGAAAATCCACAGTCCAACTGTACTTAATGTGATGTGCATTAAAGCACAACTTCAGAGTTATTAACAACTTCTAGGTCTGTGTGCAGATATTACACACAACCTTTCCCAAGTTAATCATCGTGCTAGGATATCTTGCATTGTATTGCCTAGTTTGCCATAATGTTGTCAGGCTCATCTCCTGGATAACACAGAAAGGCCTCAGGGGTTGTTCCCAGTGGATGCAGAAGTGAGTGTTGGGTGTTTTCTGTCTGTGTGGATGCAGTAGAAAAGGGTGGGTTTTGGTGTCTGTGTGGCTGTAGGAGTGAGGGGTGGTGTTGGTGTCTGTAGGCGTGAGTGTTGGGTGTTGGTGTCTGTGTGGATGCAGGAGTGAGGGGTGGTGATGGTGTCTGTGTGGATGCAGGAGTGAGGGGTGGTGTTGGTGTCTGTGTGGATGCAGGAGTGAGGGGTGGTGATGGTGTCTGTAGGCGTGAGTGTTGGGTGTTGGTGTCTGTGTGGATGCAGGAGTTAGGGGTGGTGATGGTGTCTGTGTGGATGCAGGAGTGAGGGGTGGTGATGGTGTCTGTAGGCGTGAGTGTTGGGTGTTGGTGTCTGTGTGGATGCAGGAGTGAGGGGTGGTGTTGGTGTCTGTGTGCTATATGAGTGAGTGTTGTTGTTGGTGGTTGTGGTTCGGCCCAGTTATGGCCCCCCCGATGCTGTCAGTGTGATTGGCAGCTGGGTGGGCCTGATTCTAGTGATGGGTCTTCCTCTCCACTAACACAGACTGCCTGTCTTTCCCTGTGCCTCAGTTGATGCTTCCTGAGGGGATTCGACGGGACAACAACAAGTTGTATGAGGAGGTTTCCATCCCACCCAGCGAGCCCATGCCTTTGGGATTCGAGGAGAAGGCTATCTACATCTCTGACCTGGATGAGGTAAGGCCGTTTCGCGCACCTGTCTGTTAATTTGTTCCCCCAGTAAGTCTGAGAAGGTAGAGTTTGTTGTAGTTCAGATATTTTGTATCTATGGCCTTTAGGTTTTAATGGTGTGATAATGTGCCTGAAGCAATGCTTCATTAGAGAGAGTGAGAGAGAGAGAGAGAGAGAGAGAGAAAGAGAGAGAGTTACAGTAAAATAGTTACAGTATTTAGCAGAAACTTATGTCCAAAGTTACTTACAAATCAAAGCTGCACATTTTCTTTTGGCTAAAGTCAGAATAATCAATTATTAATGATTATTAATACAAAAAAAAAATGTGTGTGAGAGTGCAGGTGTGTGTGTGTGTGTGAGAGAGAGTGTGCGTATGCGTGCGTGCGTGCGTGCGTGCGTGTGTGTGTGTGTGAGACACGGGGTCCTTATTGCACTGCTGTAATAGTGAGCTCTAGATTGCTGTTCCTGCCTCTCAGTGGAGTGTGACAGCGGCTGACTGGCTAATGGACAGCCTCACAAAGCCCACTCAGGTCTGCCTGTCACCAGAGAAACATGTCACTCACTCACTCACTCCCTTCCTTACTCCCACATACATACACACACTAACACTATAAGACACACGCACACACACATACACACACACACACTCACTAGCACTGTCAATCACACACACACACACACACACACACTCACTCCCACGTACATACACACTCACTCCCACGTACATACACTTTCAGTCCCACATACAACACCTTCAGACAAAAAAACGCACACACACACATACAAACCCTCACTAACACTGTCAATCTCACACACACATACACACAGACGTCTCACATTCACTCATTCACCCATTCACTCTTTCATGTACACTGACCCCCCCCCCCCCCACACACACACACACAGATGTTGTTCAGCTCTCAATCATATATCCATGAAGACTGATTTAGTGCTTCTAGTCAATCTATGGTTGCTTATTATTATGGTAAGCCCTAGCATAGTTTTGTTATTGTAATAAGTGTACAGATTTCTCAAAGGGCACTTATGCAGGATTAAACATAATGTGACATAGAAAGCACTTATTGTCCATTAGTTAGAAAACTCTTTTTTATGTTCTGTTTTTGTTTGTACTGGTATAAATTAACACGAGAGAACTCCTGGCATTTTTGAATATCATTACATTTAATTATTTCGTGTTTTTCACTTAATTCACTCACAGTTTAGAATCTCATTAAGCCTTATTAATGCAATTTATTAAATCTGCAGTAATATGAACAACATATATCATACATGAACTACAATGGACCTGCCAGTAATTTATTCATTGCAGGAAAAAACATTGCTGATTTAGAACATACTACAGTGGTGATGAAATGGTTGCCGGTTTGACAGTAAAATTACACGATTAATATTACAGTTTAAAATGTAGGCACAGTTTAACCGTGGTCAGTATCTGCCCTTTGGAAATCTCATGTTAAATACTGTCCAGCATCGACCAAAGTTAGCAACAGTTCACCAGACGCAGGTATAAAAAAACATGGCTGAAAGCAGTGACAGTGGTCCAGAGAGTTCTCATCCCTCTAAAAGCGTTTTCTCATATGAACAGGTTTGGGTGCTGTCAGAAGTAGCCATTTTGGCCATGTCAGGCGTGTTCTCACACAGTTTACCATTAGTTCACACAGACGCCACATGAGAGCATAGACAAAGGACATATGTCCAACGAGCTAGTTACCTAGCTAACAAACTTGAACAACAATTTTTCTGTGGAATTGCATTGAATTACATTAAAAAACGTGAGAAAGTGTTGCTGCTCATTTTAGCTAGCTAGTTAGTTATCACTTGGAGGTTGTGCATAAATTGTATTGAAGTTTAAGCTTAATAATTTTGACTGCACATACTGTATGTATAATTTGATTCAGCAACGTATCTCAATGGCTGTTATCAAGACTCACACTCGTTCACTTGTGAATTCTCTGGGCAATGACAAATAGGCTCAATCGGACATTTGTACTAGGGAGCTGGCAGGGTAAAGTTTAATGTCCAGTTCAACTGATTTGGACATTTGCGTTGTCACATACAGCCCCACTGGGTAATGTCTGGATAAGTTAAGGTTTGCAGGGCATGTCTTTAAGTCTGAAGTGTGGTTGTATTCTGTTTTTGATAAGAGTTCTGAGGGAAACTTGATTGAAGATGGTCACCCTGTCTGGCCAACATGCAGGAAGAAAACAGCAGTGATAGAGGGCAACACTTCAAGTGTTTTGTGACCACCACCCGCTACTTAAGAACGAAACAAGCTAAGGAATTCTGGTCAGGCACGACCAGTGCTGCGAAATCTGTAACACAAGATGACCATAGAATGTGAAGAAATGTATTTTTGTTTGCTGTTTCCTTATCTGCAATATGCACAAAGTGCAGTTCTCTCTCATGGTCACATGGTGCAACCTTTAATGTAAATGCACATTTTATATGGTTTTCATATGTTTACATAAGGTGTCAGCCATGTTATTATTTTAATGTTTCTGCAAACAAAAGTGCATAGTGCTGCTAACTATGTAGTTTTCACTATAAAATGAAGGAATTAAATGATTTCAGTTTGTGTATTGTTCACATTTGATAATATGTTAATACTTTTAACTGTGACAATTTTGGTCACTATAATCTTGATATTGCATTTTCATACCGTTTCGCTCTATACTACAGAGGCACAAATAAAACCTATTCTCGATATTCCCGTTCTGTCATACTGGTGTGTGGACATACAGACTCCCTCTGTTGTCCTTGGTTGTGCTATTCCATCACGTCAGGACCCAGACACCAGCCGCTGGTCCTGAATGCAGCTGTATTTCTGCTGGCCAGTAATGGCAATGTCAGAAAAGTCAACAGAGTTACGAGCCCATAATGTGCTCAGAAAATTAAAAGGGACAGTGATGGCAACAAGGATTTACTGCGGAGGTGCTGCCCAGTACCGCACGTGTCCGAGAGCCTTGGCTAAATATGCTTTTTAAATCTTAGTAAAAAAAAATGATGATGCAATTAAAATCTGAAACCACTGTGGAGGTTGTATGTTGTATTCAGGCATAAGTTATCAGGAGAGTGATAGTTTAGTTAGGTCTCTGTGGAGGCTCTGAGAGCTGTGAGTAGACCATGAGTCTGCTTTGATTTTATTGTCTGTTTTAGATTAGGCGTGTGATTAGCTATCTCTAAAACCAAGATTGGTCCGCATCTCTGCTTTTGAATTTGTGTTAAGTGTACAGTACTGTGCAAAAGTTTTAGGCAGGTGTGAAAAAATGCTGTAAACTAAGAATGCTATCAAAAATGGAAGTGTTAACAGTTTATTTTCATCAATTCTTCATAAATGAACAAAATGCAGTGAAGGAACAGAAGAAAATTCTAAATTAAATCAAAATTTGGTGTGTCACCCTTTGCCTTCAAAATAGCATCAATTTTCCAGATACACTTGCTCACAGTTTTTGAAGGAACTCGGCTGGTAAATTGTTCCAAACATCTTGGAGAACTAACCACAGATCTTCTGTGGATGTAGACTTCTTAAAATTCTTCTGTCTCTTCATGTAAACCCAGACAGACTCGATGATGTAGAGATCAGGGCACTGTGGGGGTCATCCCATCACTTGCAGGACTTTCTGTTCTTCTTAAAGCTGAAGATAGTTGTTAATGACATTGGCTGTATGTTTGGGGTTATGTTCCTGCTGCAGAATACATTTGGTGCCAATCATACGCCTCCCTGATGGTATTGCATGATGGATTAGTATCTGCCTGTATTTCTCAGCATTGAAGACTCCAATCATCCTGACCAAATTTCCAACTCCACTTGCAGAAATGCAGCCCCAAACTGGAAAGGAACCTCTACCATGCTTCACTGTTGCCTGCAGACTCTCATTATTGTACCTCTCTCCAGCCCTTCGGCGAACAAACTGTCTTCTTCTACAGCCAAATATTTCTAATTTTGACTTATCAGTCCAGAGCACCTTCTGCCATGTTTCTGCACCCCAGTTTCTATGTTTTCGTGCTTAGTTCAGTCACTTGGCCTTGTTTCCTTGTCGGGGTAGAGCTTTTTGGCTACAACTCTTCCATGAAGACCACTTCTGGCCAGACTTCCCCGGACAGTAAATGTCTGTACCTGGGTACCACTGGTTTCTGCCAGTTCTGAGCTGATGCCACTGCTTGAAATCTTCCGATTTCGAAGGTAAGTAAGCTTGATGTGTTTTTCATCAGCTGCATTAAGTTTCCTTGGCTGACCACTGCGTCTACGATCCTCAACGTCTTCTTCAAAAGAGCTTGAACTGCACATTTTGAAACCCCTGTCTGCTTTGAAATCTTTGTCTGGGAGAGACCCTGCTGATGCAGTATAACTACGTTGTGTCTTGTTGCTGTGCTCAGTCTTACCATGTAAATGGATAAAAAATAAACATTTATCGTTTACATTTTTCGAAGCATTCTTAGTTCATAGCATTTTTTCACACCTGCCTAAAACTTTTGCACAGTACTGTATGTCTTGTGATTTCTATGTTGCCTAACCATATTATTGTTATGAGGGTTTTAACCCTTCGGGCTCACAAACAGATTAACTTAAAATCAGGGAAAAATGCCCTTTTAGTACCCTGATAACTGATCTGACCACTGATGTGCTGCCAAGCACAGATTCTAAAGCGGAATTTTCCCCCGACTTACTTTGTCACCTAATCGTAATGAAGCCAGCTTTCTGTTACACTGAATATTGGCTTTAAACATCAACACTCAAAAGACTTTAAGTAAAGTTAAATAAGTAAAAGATTTTAGTCTCAGACAGGCAGTGTTTCCCTTAGGCCATATTTGCAGCGTTTTCAAACTGGGAGCACCTATCCCATCCGTGTTGTGTGATTGAACCACAATCACATATTGTTTTATTCACTTTTTCTTACGGTCCGAATGCATCTCTAGTTTATGCCTCCTGCTTTTCTCCTTCTTCTTCTTTGGAGATGTCCTCCATCTTCGAAATTTCTTCGTCTGTTCTCGTCATCCCATGGCTTCTGAAGTTCCTTCTCCAGTCCAAGACTCCACCGTCATCATCACCTTTCTGATCTTGTGCCCTTGTCCCGTATTCCCCTCCTCCACGTACATTAATCAGTCAGGGTGACAGATGTGCAGACACGGGTCAGGCGACACGATGCTCATGGCCAGCCCAGCTCGCTGTGCTACGCTCCTACTCCTGCTTATGTGACAGATGGATTTGTGGTGGCCATGCACGCGGTGAATCGATTGGTAATGCCTCAGTCTCCGTTGCGTCGCGGTGTGGCTCGCTGCCTGGTGACTGGGCCTGAAGGAGTCTTGAGGTTTGTGGGCACGCTTTGTCACACACACACACACACACACACACACACACACAGTCTGCCTCCAGAGAGGAGGCCTCACAGTGGCCAAACGGGGAGAGCTGCTAGGCAGAGTTGCTCCTCGGCCGTGTGCTCTTGGGTGTTAAGTGTCTATCTACTTTAGTATGGTTTCTTCTCTCTGGGTTACTCAATCACAAGTGTTGATGATGATGATGCTGGACAGCATTGGACAGTATTCAAACACATCATTACTCCGTGAAGACTAATTGGCTTTTGGCATCCTCAGCTCTGTTTCATAATTGCCCCTACGCAGCTGCCCAGAACACTATCTAGTGTGATACCAAATGATCTCAAAGATTCCTTTGGAAGACCAAATAGTGCCAGAACCACTGCGCTGTATGAGACGACCAAATGGTACCAGAACCAGTGCGCTGTATGAGAGAAAGTGCTGTAGGCACTGAGGAGTGGGTTCAGTATGACGTCTTTTGTTATCGTTTTGGCTCATGGCCGCTCCTGAAATCATTGCTCAGTCTAGTCTTCCACCACCACTCTGTGTCACCATCTGTCTAGCAGACCACAGCGATGCCCTCCTCCTGGCCTCCCCTCCCCTTGGCTCATTCTCCAGGCTTTTAGCCGCCTGAGTGCCTGTCTTATTGTGCACGGGTGGCACACACACCGCGCCGGACGAGTAGATGTGGTTTGAAGCAGCGGCTTTAAGGGGTTGCCACTGGCATCAAAGAAACCAAAATAACTCTAAAATGCTCTGGAACAGGTAAGGACTGCGGAGCCATGCCACAGAAAGTACCCTAATGGAGCACAACCTGTGTGTCCCTCTGTGTGTTTCCATCTGTAACCCTCTCTCTCTCTCATTCTAAGTCTCTATTTTCTTTTCCCCCTTCCCTGGTGTCTCTGTCACGCGCACACACTCTCTCCCCCTGTCTTTGTTTGTCTGTCTGTCTTTTTCTCTTTCTTTTTCTCCCTCTCCAAACACACACACCATTTTGTAACCATTGTTGTCTCCTCTTTCTCTCCTTTTACCTGCTTGTTTGTCCTCTGTGGCGCGCACACACACACACACACACACACACACACACACACACACACACACACACACACACACACAAACACAGACACACACCGAACACACACACACACACACACACACACACACACACACACATACAGACACACACACACAAACACAGACACACACCGAACACACACACACACACACACACAGACACACAGACACACAGACACACACACACACACTTCATTTTCTCTCTCTCTGTCCTGCTCATCACCTTTGGGATGAACTGTAAACAAAGGAAATGAAGCAGAGCAAAAACAAATTCGGTCGGAAGGCCTTGATTATGTTGCCATGGAGGCGACGGTCATCTGTGTCACCCAGTGATGACCCCGGGGGTGGGTAGGATGGGGGTGGGGGGGGGGGGGGGGGGGGGGGCAGGAGGAGCGGTGGACGTGAGGATGTCTCTTCTCATCACAACTAAAAGCTGGAGCCTTGTCCTTGTCTATCCACTCTCTCCCCAACAAGAGGGCCGACTCCAGATGTATTTCTGAAGTGGAAGAGCGTCATATGCCTGGTGGTACAGGTTGTATTAGACACACCATTCTGTATGAGACCCTGTTGGAGGAAAGTGGAATACATTGGAGTGCCTATCATCTGCCTGTCGCTCTGTGCTCTCTCCTGTCTCGTCTTTAAGAGGAGAAATGGTCATGGGAGAGAATTATACGTCCCTCAGGGCCTATTTTCCTCCTCATGTTATTTTTCCTTCCTTCTGTCAACCCAGGAAACAATTAATTAAACCAATGAAATTGTGTGTGTGTGTGTGTGTGTGTGTGTGTGTGTGTGTGTGTGTGTGTGTGTGTGTGTGTGTGTGTGTGTGTGTGTGTGTGTGTGTGTGTGTGTGTGTTCATCCTCCAGAATCAATGAGCTCTTCCTCTCCGTTCCATTTCTCTACATAGACATACGTTTCCTTGTATGTGTGTGTTGCTAGAATTGACCTGCAAATTTCACAAACACAGCAGCTCAAAAATTGAAGCTCAAATCACCAATCATTATCCCAGCCAGGACTTGCAGACAACAAGCATGCATCAAGCATACCGTCCCCATAGCGCTGAACACTTCCCTCCCCTCTGAAGCTGCGAGTGACTGATCTAGATTGATGTCGGACTTCCTCAACCCGAGCGCCACAAATAAGCCCAGGCGGAGGCCATAGAAGCAGCAGCAGCAGCTTTCATTAAGTAAAACTGGAGCAACTCTGCGACAAAGTGCCCTGCTCTTATAAAAACAGCATTGCCGGGCGGCTAATAAGTCTTTACGTGCTATTAGGAGTGCCGTGAGTGGCGGCGCGGCAGAAAGGCCTCTGCTTCTGTTTTTTGGAGCATGGGATGATTGTCATTTATTGAAAGGCCTAATGGGCTGCAGGGACTCGGCGTCTCGGCGTGCCTTTAATAGCGCTGTGAAACATTAAAAGTGGAGAATTTATTAGGCAGCCCTTTTAACTAATGAATCACGAGCACCGGCGTTGGGAGCTGTCGTCACTCTGGTAAAAGCCCTCCTAATTCCTGTGAATAAGTAGATGTGGGAAGCTGCTTCTCTCGTCTCACCTCTCTCCTTCACTCGTTCGCTCTCTCTCTCTCTGTCTCTCTCTCTCTCTCACACTCTTCATGCTGATAGACTTTGGAGTAAAATGCTCCACAAACTACCACCTTGAATATATCACCCTCTCAGTGCCAGACAAGACTCTGCTCTGCCCCCTCCAGCTGACTTTGGAACTGCCAAGCTCTCCTCTCCCCTCCCTTCTTCTCCTCTCCTCTACTTCCTTTCTCTCTTCTCCTCTCCTCTCCCTTTCTCTCTTAGCCTCTCCTCCCCCTCTCCCTTTCTCTCTTAGCCTCTCCTCCCCCTCTCCCTTTCTCACGTCTCCTCTCTTCTCCTGCGTCCTCTCTTTTCATTTCCTCTCCTCTCCTTATTTTTCAGCTCGTCTCCTCTCCTGTCCCTTCCTTTCTTCTCTCTTCTCCTCTCCCAACTACTAAACACAACTCTTTCAAAGTAAACTTACATACTGGCTCACTGTTGTTAAAAGGTTTGTTCAGTGATCTCTCTCTCTCTTTCTCTCTCTCTGTCTCTCTCTCTCCCTCTCTCTCTCTCTCTCTCAGGTCTAGAATAAGAGTAGTTTATATTTCATAGGCTTTCTCTCCCCATGAGTTCTGCTGCTTTTGAACTAACACGGTCTCATCTCATTTCTGGATAACGCAGACCCTCTTGCTGCTGCAGTTCAGCGCAGTCTGCTGCTACCTGCTGCTGTTGGAGCAGCTGCTGCATCAGAGCATGTTCGTGGTCTCTCCACCCCACCACCCCTCACTGCCGCTGCTAGGGCTGATTCTCCATCAGCTCTGCTAGCGCAGGCATGACTTTGGGCTTATTCTGCTGCAGGCAAGCAAGCACGGATGCTCCTGTAATTTATTCTGCCCCATTGCATTTCCCAATAATGGTACCCACCCTGTTCATGTCAAATATTCTTCCCTTCCCCCCACCACACACACACACACACCTTCACATTCTCACTCATACACACACTAACTCCCTCTTTTTCAGGCACGCACACATGCTCACACAAACACATATGGCATGTTTGTTCAAACTTGCGAAGCAGGTGCTCACCTGGAAAGGAAAGCCATTAATTACCTGAGCGTAGCCAATGCTGGCCCTATCAACCCACACACACAACACACACACACACAACACACACACACACACACACACACACACACACACACACACACACACACACACACACACACACACACACACACACACACACACACACACGCACACACCCTCAGTGAGAAGACACTTGGGCCCTGTGCCTCGGTCCGTCTCAAGGGCACCATGGAGTTTGCGGCAGGTGGAGGTGATGGAGCCCCCTGTGGGGATGGAGGAGGGCCCTGGGGGAGGAGGGGGCAGGGTTAAAATGTAAACGGCCAATAGGGTGGAAGCGGATGGGGGATGCAGAGTTGTTGCCGTGGCGTTGAAGATGCTTGTGTGGGATCCCAGAGGCTGCCTGGAAAGGTGCCTGAGGATGCGGTGATGGATTACACCTCTCTCTCTCGCTCTCTCTCTCTCTCTCTCTCTCCTCTCTGTCTATCTCTCCCTCTCTCTCTGTATTGCTCTCTTTCTCTCCCTATCTGTCTATCTCTCCCTCTCTCTCTCCCTCCCTCTCTTGCTCAGTCTGTTTCTCCCTCTCTCTGCTTCTCTGTCTCTCTCAATCTATTTTTGTATCTCTCTCTCTCCCTTTCCCTCTTCTCATCATCTTCTCGTTCTCTCTTTCCTAGTTTTCTATCATTCTCTCCCTCAGTCCCCCTCTATTTATCTTTCTCTTCCCCTGTCTCTCTCCATCCCTCCCCCACCCCTCTCTCTATCTCTCGCTTCCTGCAGTTTTGCCGAAGGGAAATGAATGGGCCTCCTGTTTGCAGCATCTGCATCTCTTAGGCCATCAGAAACTTGTGTGTGTGTGTCTGTGTGTGTGTGTGTGTGTGTGTGTGTGTGTGTGTGTGTGTGTGTGTGTGTGTGTGTGTGTGTGTGTGTGTGTGTGTGTGTGTGTGTGTGTGTTACTGTGTGTGTGCTACTGTCTGTGTGCTACTGTGTGTGTTTGTGTGTTTGTGCTACTGTGTGTGTGTTTATGCTTCTGTGTGTGTGCTAATGTGTGTGTGTGCCTTCTGGCCAGGTCATTTTGTATAGGGTGGCTTGGTGCTGGCTGATAAGCCGTTTGGGGGAAACTAGCAATTAAAACTTGATCAAGCTGTCAATTGAGACGAAATGAAATGGAACCAGAAAGTAATTAAAAGGATAGCGCACAAACAACAACAGTTATATCTTTTAGCTTTCTGCTAGCCACGCATAGAATTTAATTACTGAAGTAGCTTAACGCCAACGTGCGCACCAGCACACACAGGTACATGCATACATAAGGAGACACAAACACACACACACACACACACACACACACACACACACACACACACACACACACACACACACACACACACACACACACACACACACACACACACTCAAATTGATAACCACATGCAAAACAGTCCCATGTTGTGAACCAACATGAACGTACATAAATATGCACACAACCGCACAAACATACACACACACATACACACAACCGCACAAACACACACACACACATACACACAACCGCACAAACATACACACACACACACACACACACACACATACAACCGCACAAACATACACACACACACACACACACACACACACACACACACACACATACACACAAACATGTAAACACACACACAAGATTAACACATGCTCAGACTTACACAGACACACACACACAGAACACACAGACACACACACACACACACACACACACACACACACACACTACACCAATACATACTCAGACATACACACCCACATACACAAATATGCACCATGTATACCAGCTGTATCTTGATCACACATACACACACACACAAACATCTCACTGTACACAACACTTCCTCAGACCTAGAAAAACACACACACAGTCAGTCACGCACTCAGTGATGGCACATAGTTGTGTGTGTGTGTGTGTGTGTGTGTGTGTGTGTGTGTGTCCACTGGTTCCTGCGGCGGGACTGGGTCGGGGAGGCGTATGGGCAGAGCATCGGCCGGCCGGCTGTTTGGTTGTTTGCTCTAGAAGCATTACTGGGATCTAGCCGGGTCCAATTAGTGTGTTTAAAGCCACTGGTGGATGGCTGCCGTACTCCCAGCATCCCCAGTCTGCCCATATGGCCGCAGGCTGTACGGACGCTCCGTTAATTAGTCTGTCAGCTTCCATCGCCGTCACGCGGGGGGCTTCTCTGGACTGAGTGGAACCCAGGCTGCTTATTCTCCTGTGTGTGTGTGTATACACAGACAAACACACACATAAACACTCAAACACACACACACATACACACTCAACCACACACACATACACACACACAAACACACACATACACACACGTAAACATTCGACAGTCAAATGCAACCATGCATCGCACACCAGACATAGCAAGCCATCATTTGGCATATTCATTCAGTGCACCTACACACACATACAGACACACACACAAGCTCCCACCTACAAACACCCATGCACACAAACACCCACAAACACACACAAGCCTACACAAACACACACACACACACACATACATACGATAAACACAGGCCGGCTGCTACTACTATTACTACTACTGCTGCTGCTATCACTACTAATGTTACTGCTACTACTGTTGCTATACAGCTACTGCTACTGCTGCTGCTATTACTACTACTTTTACTGCTATTACTGTTGCTGCTAATACTGACGCTACTACTTCCGTTACTACTACTGTTATTACTACTGTAATTACTACTAAGGTTACTACTACTACTACTACATTTACTACTACTGTTATTGCTACTAAGGTTACTACTAGTACTCCAGTTACTACTACTGTTATTGCTACTTCGGTTACTACTAAAACCAACACTTCATCATACTACTACTACAGTTACCGTTATTGCTACTACGGTTTCTGCTATTACTACTACTAGTACTGCTGCTGCTGGTGCTGCTACTACTACTGTTACTACTGGGGCTTCTGCTAACTGCAGTTGCTACTACTGCTATGACTGCTTGTGTTCCTCCTTCTGCTGCTGGTGCTGCACACTCTGTGCTGTTGGTGGTGATCTGTCCTCAGGTTCAGTTTGCTCTGGGATCAGGCGGTTCAGTCTGCTCTGGGTTCAGGCAGTTCAGTCTGCTCTGGGTTCAGGCAGTTCAGTCTGCTCTGGGATCAGGCGGTTCAGTCTTCACGCTCCCTCGGCTCCGCAGCACAAGCTCCTCGTCTCTGCTGTCGACTGCCATCTCCTGGTTCTTAATTACTTTTAATTGGCTTGTTTATCTTGGGCCCTGATTTGTTCGGGTTGATGGTGCCTGCCTGTTGTGGAAAACTTTGCTTTGGAAAACTTTTTTTTGGCACTTTCAGCAGTAGAGCTGTGAAAGAAGAGAGTTTAAAAGCCACCTTTTACAGACTTCTCCTAAAGTGACTGGGAGGATTTAAGCCACCAGCACGGGTGATTTGAGGTTTGGTATGCAGACAGATATGGATTAGACACCAGTGAATCTGAGCGTTTAAAGTAAAGTCGGAGGTAGATTGGGAAAGACCCTCAAGGTATGAACCAGGACTCAAGCTGCTTAATGTAGGCAGATATTTAACTTAAGTCAATTTGCCTGTATTTGGTTTTGCGTTTTGATGCTGTAAAGAAAGAAAAAAAAAAAACATGTATCCTTTTAGCGGAGGTAAGCTCTCTGCTAACACGTGGATTGAAATGATTTTCTCCTCGCGTTGCTGTAATTGAGTTGGATTGGTGCCTGCTGTTGCAATGTTAGATGTGTTTTCTAAGCCCAGAAGCTGAACAAATTTGAGAAGCAAGCGGATATGAGTCTCCGTTCACGTCCTCCCCCAGTCAGGCTTGAAAGCCTTAAAGCCCAGCTCAGGAGACTGGTGGCCAGTGAGGAAAACACAGACGCCAGAACATCCCGCCATCTTGACCATATGATTTATTACCGGATTGAAGTAGTGTGTAGCTGTTGTTGTAGCTTGTGGCATTGTGTCATAGTAGGTATGGCAGGATGGGATGGTCCTGCTGTGTGTGTGTTTGGTAGATAGCTCTTTTGTATAACTCTGTATCCGTGTGTGTGTGTGTGTGTGTGTGTGTGTCTGTGTGTGTGTGTGTGTGTGTGTGTGTGTGTGTGTGTGTGCACGCATGTGTGTGTGTGTGTGTGTGTGTGTGTGTGTGTGTGTGTGTGTGTGTGTGTGTCTGTATGGTTTCAAGTGAGTCTGTGTACATGATTATATTAGGACTTCACACATGTGTGTTTGTGCTGGTGTGTGTGTGTGCTTGTGTGGGAGAGTGTTTTGGTCTAATTGTGTGTGTATGACTGTACGTGTGCGTGCCTGCGTGTGTGTATGTCAATGTGCACGTGGGTGTGTGCATGTGGCAGGCCTGGCAGTGAGCTGGTTGGATGGCCCCATCTCTGAGCGTTAGCCACGGCAGATGGATCACCTGGGGGGAACATGACCCCTCTGTGTTAGCGTGAGCTCCTACAGCAGCCGGCCCCATCCACTGGACGCCCAGTGCATACATTTGCATAAAATTCACCAGGGAGATGTTGCAGGCTTAAAGAGAACAGTGTGTGCGTGTGTGTGTGTGTGCTCAAGTGTAAGCATGTGTGTGTGTGTGTGTGTGTGTGTGTGTGTGTGTGTGTGTGTGTGTGTGTGTGTGTGTGTGTGTGTGGTGCTGTTTGTGTGCATGTAGGTGGGTGCGTGTGTGTGTGGGGGTGGTGTTGGTCGTTGGGGTGGGGTTCTTGTTCTGAGATCATTAAATGGTGGCAACTTCATATTTACTACCTCAATGCATTAGCTGAAGGTGAACAATGGGTCAGGTGTGCATTTGCATACATTTGCATACGTGTGCATGTTCAAGAGAGCTGGGGACAGTGGCGCTTCGTTAGCAACAGACAAAGTCGATAAATCAAAAGTGCCAGTCACCGCTTAAAAGTAGCACAGTGACACAGATTTACTGGAGATGGAGGGGAGGGGTTTCCTGGCTAATTGTGACATGAATATTTATAAGTTTGAATGCTTTCAGGACCACGAAGAGGGGCACATGAGTGGTTGGCTGGACAGAGATACTCTTATCGCCTGATCTCTCATCTGTGATTGCTCTCTTGCTCAGTCGTCTCTCCCTTCCTCTCTCTTCCTCTCTCTCTCTCTCTCTCTCTCTCTCTCTCTCTCTCTCTCTCTCTCTCTCACTCACTCAGTCACTATCTTTCACTTGCTATCACTTATTCACTTGCTCATTCTCTCCTCACTTTTCTGACTCTATCCATCTTCTCACTGCTCTCTGTCTCTCTCACTCTTTCAGTCACTATCACCTGCTCACTGTCTCCTCACTCGTCCCTCTCCTGTATTTTTTCTTCTCTCTCTCTCTCTCTCTCTCTCTCTCTTCCTGCGTAAGGAATATGCTTAGTTCCTGCTTCTGTTGTTGTCAACATGCCCATTAAAGAAAACACAGTCCTCGGAAAGGCAGGTGTGTGAAAATTCCACAGCCACTGCTCTGAATTGATCACTACCGCTGAAATGTCTGTGCTTTGAAAAGAAAGGATCCTTTGAAAAGAACAAGAAAGTAGACAACAGGAAACGTGAAAACCGACTTAATCTGTAATCCACAGAAACAGGGTGGTCGACATCGCTAAACAGGGAAGTGAGACGTTGCCGGGCTCGGTCTCAGGCTCTCTTGTGGCTCCTGCCGTCCTCGAAGCACTAAGAAGGTCTCTGGTACTCAGTGGAAGAGTGCCGCTGGAGATGAGCCTTTAAGTGCAGGCCTCTTAGAGGAGACACATCGCATGGCGTGGCCCTACATGCTCTCCTGGATTATAGTTTTTTATTGTCATTTTATCTTTTGGGCACAGGACAACGAAAGTGGTAGTGGAACAATAATGGAACAAAAAGAGATGGGGGGGGGGGGGGGTGTGGGGGAGGACTATTTTGTGTGTGAATGTGTTGGTGGTAGTTGCAAAGGAATAGAAAGTTCAGTTTTTATTGGCTTATTTTTTCACTTACAAGCTTCTCACGCTGGTGTTTGTACATGCAAACACTCAGGCCACATTGCCGATTGACCTCTCTCTCTCTCTCCCTCTCTCTTTCTTTCTCTCTCTTTCCCTCCCTCTATCGTCTTGTTTACAATGTAACATTGATGGCTAGCTAGCATTACCCAGGCAAGCATAGCTACTAATTTATCACTCTCATCATCAGCATCAATGTTGCCAATGCTAGACTGCAATGCTAGCTGACCAACAGCTAGGTAGCTAACCAGCTAGCAATCAGTTTTGCGTTCATGATATTAATATGCATTCGTCACAAAGATGCAAGAAATGAGTAACCCCCCTCCCTGATTCTTCACTGGTTCTTCACCAGGAGAGAGCTGGAGCCGCTCTGTAAGTAGTTTTCCTGGCCGAGAGCCGGCTCTTTGACTACCATTACACAAAGAACTGGTTCCAGATCAGGCACCAGGTCTGGAGCTGGTTGTGTGGGAAAGGGGTGCTGAGAGGCTGTCTGTCTAGGCTCTTTACCTGCTCGTTAAGAGCTGCCCTGCCCATCCTGGCAGCGCGTCCTTCAGCCTGCCTCCCTGCCTTAAGTGGGCCCTAATAAAGTTGCTCTTTGATGCATTAATAACCTCTTCCGTTCTGAGCCAGCTCCTGTTTGACCCCCGGATGACTCCAGAGCAGTCTGACTTTACAGTGACACACACACACACACACACACACACACACACACACACACACACACACACACACACATACGCTCCACCCCTTCTTAATTATTTCTTTTTTATGAGTGCCGTAGCGAAATGGAAGAGAGGAGTACGATGACATATTTTTAATGAATCTCTGAATAAATGATACTGCCTGTCTGTGCTGTAGGCAAACTTTGATCAGAGAGAAAAGTGGGTTGTTTTATTAGTGTCTCCTCTCCATGGTGTCAACCCTCTGTTTTCCCTCCTCGGTTGTGCATACGTACACAGCTTCTTCATTACACCTTGAGGGCTCTTTGGGATTTTCAGCAGAGGTGCCTGTGCTCAGAGAGGTTAATGGTTGTAGTGAGTTCTGAGGAAAAGACACCGCACGCACGCATGCACGCACGCACGCACGCACGCACGCACGCACGCACGCACGCACGCACGCACGCACACACGCACGCACACACGCACGCACGCACAGTCACTGTTGATAAGTGCACCACCTCAGAATTGCACACAGGCCCTTTCATTCCTTATCAGAATTCCCAGGGAGACGACACGCTGTCACCCCCAGTCTGTTGTCACGGCAGCGCTGGGCATCGTGAGATTGATTGACAGCAGATGACACCTCTCTCTCTCTCTCTCGCTCTCTTTCCACCTCTCTCTTACTTAATTCTCTCTCGCTCTCTCTCTCGCTCTTTTTCCCTTTATCACCCTCTTCTGTCGGACTTTCTTTTTCTATCTTTTTTCCTTCCCCCATTGTTTGTTTCTTCCTCTCCTTCTCTCCTCCTCTCTCAGCTTACAGTAGTAGCGAGCAAAGCCGTATTTGCATCCCCACCCATTCATTCCGCGTGATGTCTTGATTGGGCCTCGGCCCCTGCCAGCCTGTTCCGTGTCACCAGCCTGGGCTCTCTCTCGCCTGAGCTGCTCCCGGGGCCTTGTCAGATGAGAGCTTGATTAGCTCTTGGCTGGCGCTGGGCACGACCAGTTTGGTCTAATGTGCCTGTTGGCCCGCTGCGGTCCTGGCTCAGCCCGGCTGGAGGCTTGAAGAATGGGGCTTTGATCTGTAAAAAGGCAGTGCAGAAGGCCCCTGCGTAGCACACCTCAGGATTGGCTGTCAGCAGAGAGGCAGCTTTTAAGTCTCGTCTGGCTGTGAAGCGGGGCCGGTTTTTGGACTGATGCTGATTGGCCTTGAGTTAGTGTGTGCTTTGAGTTGATGGAGCTCTTCATGTGATGGAATACTTCAGGAGAATAGCATTTAAGATACATTAGCCTGCACAGATCTGCCAAAGGACTTCTATCTATGCTGATAAAATTGCTAATACGTAACTTAATGGGGCATCTGGCAGGAGTATGTGGAATTTGTGTAATAGTTGGGAATTTATGTCATAAATATGTTATAAGTATGTAATATGCTTGTTTTAAGCATGTTGTTATGCAATGCTGCACCTGCTATAATCTTGGTCTCTTAACCTCTCATCTCCTCACACGTCCTTTCCCTCTCTCTCTCTCTTTCTCTCTCTCTCGCTCTCAGATTGGTCAGCTGGTGTTTAAGGGCATGGAGCGCCTGAACCGCATCCAGTCCATCGTCTTCGAGACGGCCTACAACACCAATGAGAACCTGCTAATCTGTGCCCCTACTGGTGCGGGCAAGACCAACATCGCCATGCTGACCGTACTACACGAGATCCGTCAAAACCTTCAGCCAGGGGGCGTCATCCGCAAGGACCAGTTC
>NC_137917.1:13109766-13182266 GCF_963457725.1 Sprattus sprattus | reverse complement strand
CATTTCATCCTGTGACGAGACAATACGATATAGCTAGTTTAGGCGCAAAACTTTCCCAATACAATATCCAAAGTCTCTAAATCGATCGTTAAATCCAACACATTGTTGGTAAAATATATATACACGCCTAATGGTGTTTGTGTGTGCGTGTTTTAAGAGCGCACAATTTTTTTTTTTAGAGATGGGAAGATAAAGACAACCTGGTCAGAATGGAAGGGTGTGTGTGTGTGCAACTGTGTGTGTGTGCTCGTGCATGCGCTCACCCACATTTGAAGGCTGTCTTGGCTGTCCTAGTGAATGTGTTTGTTATGGGAACTGTTTGTATTTTTTTTCCTTATCAAATTTTAAAACAGTTGGGAGAAAACAGAAGTAATATAATAGGAAATGAATGTGACGGAAACAATAAAGAAGCAACTCATACTTTCACACACAGGCTCCTCCACACACACGCACACACACACACACACACACACACACACACACACACACACACACACACACACACACACACACACACACACACACACACACACACACACACACACACACACACACACACACACACACACAGCATCTCTTCTTTCAGCCTGTATGGAACAGTATAAAGAAGTTTCTTATCTGTCAGCATGACTGTCTCACAGTGCTGCCAAGCAGCACACAGAAGCCCCTGGAATACAAAAAATAACCAAGAAAAAACACACACACACACACACACACACACACACACACACACACACACACACTTGTGCCATGACTACTGAGATACCCTGTGCTTCCAGGGTTGTTAGTGTGAGCCTGGGGCTAGGCCGGTTGACGTGTGTGTGTGTGTGTGTGTGTGTGTGTGTGTGTGTGTGTGTGTGTGTGTGATATGTGGTGTGAATGGTGTGTGTGTTGTTTCTGATGTGTGTTTTTATTTGTGGTGTGTATATTGCGTGTGATGTGTGTGTGGTGTGGTGTGGTGTGGTGTGGTGTGTACTGGTGATGGGCTCTGGCTGTGTTGGTGGACGTGCATCCAGCTTGTGTTTCCCCATGGATTTCTCACAGGCAGCAGGTCAGTGAGGGTCAAGCCCTGCATTGGGCACTGAGCTGATGCAGACTAGTAGAGACAAGAAAATGGGCGAGAGAGATGACGAGGTGTGTGTGTGTGTGTGTGTGTGTGTGTGTGTGTGTGTGTGTGTGTGTGTGTGTGTGTGTGTGTGTGTGTGTGTGTGTGTGTGTGTGTGTGTGTGTGTGTGTGTGTGTGTGTGTGTGTGTGTGTGTGTGTGTGTGTGTGTGTGCTTGCGCGTGCGTGCGTGCGTGCGTGCGTGTCTGTTATTGTGCATTGTGAGGTGCAGTTTTAGAAGGTGTGTATCACGCAGAGATCAATAACCCCAGCACACTGACACACAGATGCCAATATTCACAACAAACACCTTTATTTATGGACAGAGTATGTTTAGCAGTTTCCATTTGTCCATTTCGTTGCCGTGTAGTCTGGCACCCTCTCTTCTCTCTCTTCTCAAGCATGATGGTCACCTGTCTCACCTCATCTCTCTATCACCGCTGTTGTCTCACTCCTCACCACCCTGTCTCACACCTCCTGTCTTTCTCCTTCATCTTTTCCTCATGCCCTTCATCTTTTTGCCTCAGTGTTTTTCTGACTGTTATTACTTCTTCTCCATTCCTGCATCTCAGCTGTTGAGGACAGAACCACTTTGTCCTTTTTCTCTCTTTTGTTGTTGCCATAGTAACAGTGCCTGCTCTGTAAAATGCCTAATGCCTTGCTTGTACACAAGGCTTGGACAAACACCTCCCGTCATGACGCGTGCTTTACTCCTGCTGGTTAGACTTCCCCAACGCAACACAGAGAGAGAGAGAGAGAAAGAGAGAGAGAGAGAGAGAGAGAAGGAGAGAGAGAGAGAGCGAGAAACAGACGAGGAAAAAAACAAGGGCAGTTTTAATTGGGGATGTTTTAGTCACAGGAAAGCGTTTGTCAGAGATGTTCTGGGCATTTTTCTCTGCAACTGTTTGTTTTCTTCAGGGGGGGGGAGCTGATTCTTAGAAGCCCAGCATTTAGATATCTGCTCAAAAGAAACTGATTGGCTGAAGGGTCCTCTCACCTAGGCTGGTGGCCCTTAGCCTTTGTTGCTTTGATTACTGTCTGATTGAGAGGTCATTGCGAAACACGCTCGCACACAAACGCTCCACTTATACAAAATGAAAAAAAAAAAAAAAAAAAACACCACTAAAGCATTTTGTCCATGAGTGCCATAGGTTTCATTGGTGGTCGTAAAATGTTTGCTGTGCATCAGGACCCATTCAGTTCATTCATTTACCTCCAACTCCAGGTCGATGCAGCGGCCAGTCGCTTCCTCCTTTTCACAACATGCATCCAATAAATTACCTCTGCCTAGCTGACTGCCCGCTCACTAAATCAACCAATCAGGTTGTTTGGTCTGGGTGAGTGCCTCGTAAATTACTCGGTCAGCCTGCTGCTCATCATTGGTGCTGAGTAGCTTTATCAACCCATCAGGTCTTCCTTTTTCCCATCAATCTCATAATCCATAAGAACACAGTGCTTTTCCTCATGTGTGGAGGCTCAATCACTGTCGGCCTTAAAGTTGTTTGTATGCCAGGCAGGGGGGCGTTTATTTTTTGTAGCGCCATTCATACAGATTGGCAGTTCAAAGTGCTCTACAAATGAGCAGATAAAATAGTTATTTTCTCTCTCTTCCTTTCCCAACTCTCACTTTCTCTGTTATTCCCTCTGCTTACTTGTCCTCTCTAGTTTTGATTGACAGCTATATCTATATCTATATAATAGACTAGACTACTAAACCAACGTGGCTAATACAAATTGTAATTTAAAGTGGTAAAAAAAGTAGATACAATCAAATATGACTAATTTCAGTTTTTTCCGGTGGGCTTACCTGGTTTCCAAACAATACTAACTGACCCTTTGTTAAAATGTTCTATCTTGGGCTACAGTAGGATGTTGGTAACCAATGACAAAATATTGTCTGTATCATCCATACGCCACCATTGCATAAGACCAAGAGATATATTCATATCATTTTATGCTTTGCTCTGTGTTGACACTAACCCCATCATAGCTGCGCAGTCTCTTAATTGTCTTTTACAAGACACTCTCCCTCCACCCTAGTGTAAATGCACATTGACAGGTCTACCATTGTAAAATTAATAATAACAAGAGCAATCCGAGATTTCTGACCTCCAGCAAGGAGGTACACAAATCCGGATCCAGAATCCGGATCGAGATCCGGATCATTCTGAAATTTTAATGGGGATGTCCCAGGACCAAGATCCACTTCTTGTGAATTTCAGAAAGATCCGCCCAGTAGTTTCTGAGAAATCTTGTCCACAGACAGACAGACAGACAAACAGACAGACAAACAGACGGACATATAAATTAACGGACCCGATCGCATAACCTCCTTGCTGGAGGTAATCAAACATCATGTCTTCAACAAGCTTCTTGCTTACAAAAGACTAGGTTTTGATAGTTATTACATTTATGTGGACAGTTTATTTTGTGTCCATCACTGCAAAGAACGACCCTGGTTCTCTACCAGTTGCAACAACTGAAAATGCTGCCATGGTGATTCCTGCCAACTCTTTACATGATCATTTTCATTGACCTGTATAAGAGCGAGATCACAAGCACACGTGTTGCACACAAGCCACACACAGACAGAATGACAGAGAGACGGATGGACGGACAGACGGAACAAGCGCAGATTGAAGGCGCTTGGGGAGGCCTGAGATTATAGGCTCGTACAGCTTGACAGCTCCACAGCGTATTAGTCAGGGACATGTCCATTAGGATTGCTGTCAGAAAGGACAGGGGGGCCCAAACACAGCACTGTTGCCATTTCAGGAAAAGGAGGAGGGAGAGGAGGATGAGAAGGAGGATCTTGGGTCACACTCCTCGTGCTGGTTGCCAGGGTGACGGACAGCGGGCTTGTGTGCAGGCCGTGGTGGTCAGAGGCAGGAGTGAAGCGTGCCGTGATGTTTGTTTGTGCCGAGAGTTTGTTTGTGGAAGGTGGCAAGTGAACAGGAGCGGAACTGCTTAAGATGTACGTGTGAGTGTGTATGTGGGCGGGCTGTTTGTGTTTATCTCTTTGGCATGGACTGTTTGGAAGCCAGCTGTGTATAGACAGGGTAAATCTAGATTCTTGATTGTTAGATGTCATTCACTGCCTCTGTTTTACTCCTGTTTTTATGCCAGTAGAAATCATTTCAGTGAAAGATTTACACTGACATTGACTGACACACACACACACACACACAAACACACACACACACGCACACACACACAGTCCAACACATAAAGCTGATTCCTATACCATTAAATACATTTCTCGCCACTGTTGTCAGGTAATTAAAGGGAGCACTTGGGCCCAGCACCTGTGTGCCAGAGCCTCCATTTAGATTAGCCGCAGTCTAATTAAACACAAGCACGCCGCTTCTTCCCTCCTCTAGTGCTAGTCTCTAATGGCTGGCCAGATTGATTTAAATGCAAACTAGAGAGAATTTAATGAACTGCTGGCTTTCTGTGCCTTAACTCTCTCTCGCTCTGCTGTTGCTCGCTCCCTGTTTGTGTGTGTTTTCGCTCCCTCAATGTGTGTGTGACGCTCCCTCTATGTGTGTGTGTTTGTGTGTGTATGTGTGTATGCTCTCATTCCCTCTCAGTGTGTGCGTGCTCCCTCTCCCTCCTTTACTGAGTGTTTAAAAAGAATTTCCTCCCTCGCTGACAGGTTGGCAAACATCTCGGAGGGCCATTTTTCACACGCTGTTGTTTGTGTTGTTTTGTTTTAATCACCTTTTGAAAGTGTTGCCTCGCCGTATTGAAATAACAGCATTAGGAAGCGTTTGCAGATCAAACAGAGTTCTCAACTTAAACGTTGGACAATCAGAAACGGTTGTCCCTGTTAACTTTAGCATTTTGAATCAAAGCCAAGGTCTGTAAAAGGGCCCACCCAGCACCATTGCCTTTTCCTGCACATAAACCCTCTGTGTGTGTGTGTGTGTGTGTGTGTGTGTGTGTGTGTGTGTGTGTGTGTGTTTGTGTCTGTGTCTGTGTCTGTGTCTGTGTCTGTGTCTGTGTCTGTGTCTGTGTCTGTGTCTGTGTCTGTGTCTGTGTCTGTGTCTGTGTGTGTGTGTGTGTGTGTGTGTGTGTGTGTGTGTGTGTGTGTGTGTGTGTCCCTGGCCTGAAGTGTAAAAGCAGAAGACAGACCCGACAGGAAGAGATACGGTCCAACATGTGAGGTCGCCGACCCGGTAGCGATGTGTGATGGGCGGTTAATGATTTGGCAAAAGATAAATAGTCTGTGCGTAGAGGCGTGCGACAGTGGCCATTGAGGGGCTGTGTGTCCCAGAGGCAAGTTGGTCAGGGGTATTGACGAGGAACACAGATCATTGGCAGATAGCTTGGGTTATCGATAGACTATCGACTGCCGCCACAGAATGGTCACGCCAGTGGCTTGTGATTGATTGGCTGAGATTAGCTGAGCTTGTTTTACAGTGCAGAGGGGATTGGAGAGATTCAGTGAAGACGTAGGTAGTCGTCTCCAGCCACTGTGGCGTCGGACAGATGTGAAGCAGAGACATTATTGTGGTCAGGCATGAAATGTGCCTAGTGATTGTGACTGTGAGTCATCTTCATTCACCGTGTTTGTGTGTGTGTCTATGTGTGTGTGTGTGTGTTCTGTGTGTCTGCAGATGCTGGTGACCACTCCGGAGAAATGGGACGTGGTGACCCGTAAGAGCGTGGGCGACGTGGCTCTCTCCCAGGTGGTGCGGCTGCTCATCCTGGACGAGGTGCACCTCCTTCACGAGGACCGAGGGCCTGTGCTGGAGAGCCTGGTGGCCCGCACCCTCCGACAGGTACGTCACCCCTAGCCTCACCTGGAGCTCTGCCACAGAAGAAGCAGGTCTCATGTTGTGGGCCTTGGTCGTAGTGTCAGAGTGGCACAGGTATTACTCACATAGCATTTGTCAGCATCCATTCCCCATGAGCGTCTGAGAGGTGTGTGTAGCCTTCTTGACATCATGGATGAATAGTTTGTCTCCTGTTCCAGGTAGGTGTTTTATACAAAGATGTGTCAAATGTAGAACTGAACTCCGCAGCAAGCATTGCAATGATCATAATTCCTGAATATGAGAACTTCAATTCAATCATAAACATCATGAAAAAACAGAAGAAGTGGTTTGTGTGTGTGTGTATGTGTGTGTGTGTGTGTGGGTGTGGGTGTGGGTGTGGGTGTGGGTGTGGGTGTTTGTGTGTGTGTGTTTGTGTGTGTGTGTGTGTGTGTGTGTGTGTGTGTGTGTGTGTGTGTGCGTGTGTGCGTGTGTGTTCGTCTGTGACTGTATGTCTTTGTGTCTTTGTGTGTCTGTGTGTGTGTCCTTCAAGCATACAGCTTGGACCACACTAATATATAGCTTCTAGACTTAGTATTTAGTGACACCGTTGGTATAGATTACTCTGCTCTTTGGAGTGGCGTGTGTGTGTCTCATGGAGAGACCCTCTCTGTGTCTCTTGTAATAATGTCTTTTGTGTGTGTGTGTGTGTGTGCATGTGGATGAAGTGGTTATGTGTGTGATGGGCGGCTGGCCCGCGGCAGTCGTGTCTTGCCCACATTAGAGCACCCAGCTGAGTGACAGGTCCCTGCTGATGGTGATTGGCGGCTCTCGGTGGCGGAATCACACCGGCCGTTTGGGATATTAGTGTGATTATGCAAATGCCCACAGTCGGGCGCATGAGACAGCAGCAGACGCTCCGGAACGTTCCATGGCCCTGTTCCGTTCCAGCAAGCCTCAGTCAGGTGTCAATCTTGCACAGGAAATTAATAAAGCCGCCACACTAGAGCATGCAGCCCGCCCCCCCCCCCCTCCCCCGCCCCCCAGGTGACCAAGAAGAGGAATATGTCTTTTATTTAAAATGCTTTAAAGTTAGGGCCACCCTAGGTGGGATTTTTTTTTCTTCTTTAAAACGTTTTTGAATATTTAGTTATGATGTTGCATTTCATCCCACTGTTTCTCTCTCTCTTTCTTTCTGTCTCACGCACACATTCTCTCTCTCTCCCCTCCCTCTCTCTCTCTCTCTCTCTTCTTCCTTCCTTCCTCCCTCTTTCCTACTTTATTTCCCTTTACCTCCCAGCCAGATACACAGACTCTCTCTCTCCTTCTTTCTTCTTTCTCCATGTCTCCCCTCCTCTCTCTCTCTCTCTCTCTCTCACTCTCACTCAGGTCTTAGTTGTAAATTGAATACCAGTCTTTGTATACAGTTTCAATTCACCATACACAGGTTTCTGAACTTATATTGTCATAAAGACATCTAGATGGCCTTGACTAATGGTGTTATATGGTAGGTACAATAGGTACCAGCCTCACATGGGCACCCGCATAATGAAGGTACCTTACCTTGTGAGTTGGCACCGAATGAATGTGGATGCAATTTTGTATAAAAAGTAATACTGTCTTGACAAGGGCCAACAAGACAGCATTGGTACTATCCTAACAACAGCACCGAGAATATGTTTGGACAGGCATCAACCATTCTGCACAACAGCATTAAGTTGAGCACATGGGGGCGCCACACAAAGTGCAGTGTCTAACACAGCGGTTCAAATAAAGATCAGCCACAAATCAATGTAATATATCAGTCTCAGGTTTATGAACTTATATTGTCATTTATAACACGGGTAGATGGAATTATAACACGGGTAGATGGAATCCACCATTCTGAGAGTTAGTTCCGGGGTGTGCTATATTCTACGGTATAGTAACTGTACGACCTGTTTTCATCTACCTGAGCGTTCCATATCAGTACGCACTCAAAAGGAAATATCTATCCAAGATGGCGGCGTGTTGTGGCTAATGTAGTGGGGAGTGTTTCATGTGAATTAAGCTATCTACACGACTTTTTATATGTCTAAATTGACTCGGTTAGTTGTTTCTGTGCTACGCGAATGTTGCAGAGTATTGAAAGTCTTTACTGAAAGTCTCGAATATTATTTGTAGTTGACTTTTAGCGCTTAGACCAAAAACCCATTTGAAACACACGTAGCTTTTGTGCTAGGTCTAACAGACGTTAAATTCCCAATGCTATTTGTCTGTCGCATAGCAACAGCCACACAAAGGGGGACTATTTTCTCTTGGCTACTGAAATGCGATACACAACGTTTGGTGTCTACAACTTTTTTTGTCCTGAAAGGCAGCTTACTGTTTACTTTAATTGTACTTAATATTTTGGAGTCGCTGGCAACCGTGTTATAAAAGCAATAAGGTACTCGAGTCAGTACGGTATCGTCAATAATGTACTTGTTCGAGGGTTTGCCGGCCCTCCGCTGCGCGTCGGGCCTAACAACTCCCTCGAACAAGTACATTATTGACGATACCGTACTGCCTCTCGAACCTTATTGCTTAAATAGACATCTAGGTGGCCTTGACTAAGGGTGTCATATAGACATCTAGGTGGCCTTGACTAAGGGTGTCATATAGACATCTAGGTGGCCTTGACTAAGGGTGTCATATAGACATCTATGGCTTACACCAGTGTTTCCCAAACTTTTTACAGTTCCGAACCCTTTCAGACATTCAATCTCCAGCTACGCCCCTCCCCCCTGTTTTTTCCCCATTTTTGTAACTGCTGCCAAGCCCCCTCCCCCACCCACATATTCAGCGTATAACACTTGAAACTGGGAAATTGTCAGGCTAGGTCACTAACCGCCGCTGCCACGCCCCCTCCCCCCGCGCATATATTCAGCCTATAACTCTTCAAACTGTCAGGGTAGGTCACTAACCTACCTGTAGTTATTTTTGGAAGTGTAATTATTTTGCTGAATATGGGTATACATGAGTATTTATAGCAATGCAACTTGGCTATTCGGACTATTTAAGATTTCATATCTATTTATAGCTCAGTTCGAAAATGTAATGGGCTTTTTAACTTTGAAATCGCAAATCAAATTTTCTCCGCGCGTACCCCCTGAACCACTTTGCGTACCCCTGGGGGTACGCTTAGCCCAGTTTGGGAACGGATGGCTTAGACTAATGATGGAACACATCAAGTCTGTCTGTTCTGTATGCATTTCACATTCCGAACCTTGAGAGAGAATCCATCAGAGGGGAATCTGAAGCCCTTATAGTTCAGAGCCGCACTGGAGTTTGTCATTATTTGCTGCTATTAAATTGTCATCAGCCACGCCATTACCTCAAAAGCCACTTTCTTCATTCAAATTGAAGATGTGGTAGCTTTGTGTAGATTCTTTTTTTCTTCTTGTAGATCACAAGAAAACCACAACAGCCAGCATAGCCCTCCTGGACCTTCTTCTCCAGTTAGGCCCCTTAATCCGTGTCCGCGTAGGAACTGAGTCCCTACCATCTGCTGGTATTTTTGTCTTTTAAGAGACTTTGAATTATTGATTGGCGCACGGTAAGCAAGATTGTTGCCTGTGGAAGTAGAAAGCTGAATGGCCTCATCCATAAAACATTGGCACAGAGAGAGAAGAAGCTCTCTCTCTCTATCTCTCTCTCTATTCGCCCCTCAGGGCCTGTTTTCTTTGATGACATATAAAAATCGAAAAATTGATATGTAAACACAAGCTTTAAGCTTTTAGCAGTTTCTCATGGATGGGAACTGTTTGTGCTGGTGTGTTATTCGTGAGTGTGTGTGGGGAGGAAAGAGTGTGTGTGTGTGGGTCTGCTTGTGTGCGTGTGCGTGTGCGTGTGCGTGTGTGTGTTGAGACTGTATAAGCCATCAGTCATTTTACCCGAGGACTCCATTATTGGTGCTGGTTGTGAGGTTTATTGAGTTGGTATCTTGGTCCTATCTCTCCCTCACACACATTCTTTACCTCTCCATCTTGTTCTTCTCTTGCTCTGTCTCTCTCATAGGTTTGCAGTGATGTAAGGATTTGAATATTGGTTCTATAAAGCCTATAAAAACCTCTTTCTCTCCCTCCCTCTCTCCCACTCATTTTCTCTTTCTACCCCCATCTCTTTTTGCCTCTCTCCCTCCCTCTGTCTCCCCCTCTCTGACCCCTTCTCTCCCTCAATCTCCAAACCATAGGTATTTCTCATAAATCTTGAATTTGTTGTCATCACATTGTGAGCCTCGAAAATCGTGTGACCAAATACAACAGCACACACTCTGTCTCTCTCTTTCACACTCTCACATATACACACACACACACACACACACACACACACACACACACACACACACACACACACACACACACACACACACACACACACACACACACACACACACACACAACCATGTTTGTCCATGCAGTAGGATAGATGGTAGGGGACCGTTCCCAAACTAGCGCACCAGGTTGTTCGTGTTGCGTCAGTGCAGAAATGGGAGGCTGTTTGTTACCCTGACCAGATCGATTCTGTTTGCAGAATCATAGATTGGTTTATCTTACACGCTAGCTTTGATCCAGAGCACCTGGGAGTTCCAGCAAACAGATTTCAAAAGTTGTGTGTGTGTGTGTGTGTGTGTTTGTGATTTGTGTGTTGGTAGACTGCATGAGAGAGTAAGATGAAAGAAAGAAAGATGGAACACCTGATAGAATAACAACAGGATGGATGTGTGTGGCTTTTTACATCAAATACAGCAACCCTCCACACTAACTCCTGTGTATCCCTCCTCTTCTAAAATATTTCAGTTTTTTTGGACCCAACAAAATAGTGTGTAAAACATAGAGAGCAGTCTCACACTAACCACTAGACTAGTCATGACTGAAATATTCATCTTTCTTTCTCTCTTTCTCCCTCCCTCTTTCTTCACGTTTATTTATTAGCCTAGTTATCATTCCCCTTGTCTAATACCCTCTCTCACACCCCTCCAGTGTCTGTGCCCAGATGTCCTCCCCCATCCCTTTGAAAAATCATTACTGTGTCCTTCCTTACAGAAAAGAGCACTCTGAGACTGTGGGTGTGTGTGTGTGTGTGTGTGTGTGTGTGTGTGTGTGTGTGTGTGTGTGTGTGTGTTAGTAGACCCTGAGACAGTGTGTGTGTGTGTGTGTGTGTGTGTCAGTGAGCCCTGAGACATTGTGTGTGTGTGTATGTATGTCAGTGAGCCGAGACTGTTTGTTGTGTGTATGTGTGTGTCAGTGAGCCCTGAGACAGAGTTTGGCGATGTGCCGTCACTACACCTATCATTAGAATGAAATCTGACAGTTATGACGTGAAAAAGACAGCATGCTTCATCATGCTTTATGCAACACCAATGTTTTTTTTGTTTTTTACCCACAATGCACATTGCCATAATAACACGCTCTACTATATTTTTACTTGCATAGTGTATGAATTCCGACAAGGTAGTGTCTTGAATCGCATACAATTGTTGTGCACTTTGGAAGTTAGGAGTGCAACACCATCTAACCGCCATTGAAAAAGAGGTTGGTGAACCCTCCCTTTTCACTATGTAGCCAAGATGGAGACTATTGAGGGAGTGAAGTGTCCAGCGCTTCAAACTCTGAGTTCACCATACATCAGAATAGTCAGTGTGAACGCACTAATGCGCTCAGAATAGGAAGCTTAAGTTCGGAAGAACGCAAATTGAGACAAAGCTCTGAATTGTGGTTACCATGTTGATTTCCACCACACCTGTCAGTCGAGTCTCAAAATCATGGACAACATGAATATGGAGATTCTCAGTTCTGAAATCCAGGGGAGTAAATCATCCAAAATGATTTCATTTTGCACATTACATACAGGTGCATCTCAATATATTAGAATATCATCGAAAAGTTGATTTATTTCAGTAATTCTATTCAAAAAGTGAAACTCATATTTTATATAGATTCATTTCACACAGACTGATACATTTCAAGTGATTATTTCTTTTAAATTTGATGATTATAACTTACAGCTTATGAAAACCCAAAATTCAGTATCTCAGAAAATTAGAATATTACTGTAGACCGATAGAAAAAAGGATTTTTAACACAGAAATGTTGGACTACTGAAAAGTATGAACATGTACAGCACTCAATACTTGGTTGGGGCTCCTTTTGCATGAATTGCTGCAGCAATGCGGCGTGGCATGAAGGCAATCAGTCTGTGGCACTGCTGAGGTGTTATGGAAGACCAGGTTGCTCTGATAGTGGCCTTCAGCTCTTCTGTGTGTTTGGGTCTGTTGTCTCGCATCTTCCTTTTCACAATACCCTATAGAATCTCTATGGGTTTTAGGTCAGGCGAGTTTGCTAGCCAATCAAGCACAGGGATACCATGGTCCTTAAACCAGATACTGGTACCTTTGGAAGTGTGTGCAGGTGCCAAGTCCTGATGGAAAATGAAATCTGCATCTCCATAAAGCTGGTCAGCAGAGAGAAGCACAAAGTGCTCTAGAACTTTCTGGTAGATGGCTGCGCTGACCTTGGACCACACAGTGGACTAACACCAGCAGATGACATGGCACCCCAAACCATCACTGACTGTGGACACTTTACACTGGACCTCAAGCAACTTGGATTCTGTTCCTCTCCTCTCTTTCTCCAGAATCCGGGACCTTGATTTCCAAATTAAATGCAAAATTTACTTTCATCTGAAAATAGAACTTTGGACCACTGAGCAACAGTGCAGTCCTTTTTGTCTTTAGCCCAGGTGAGACGCCTCTGACGTTGTCTCTGGTTCAAGAGTGGCTTGACACAGGAATGCGACAGTTGAAGTCCATGTTCTGGATACGTCTGTGCGTGTAGGCTCTTGAAGCACTGACTCCAGCTGCAGTCCACTCCTTGTGAATCTCCCTTGAATGGGCTTTGTTTCACAATCCTCTCAAAGATGTCGTTATCCCTGTTGCTTGTGCACCTTTTTATACCAAATGTTTTCCTTCCATTCAACTTCCCATTAATGTGCTTGGATACAGCACTCTGTGAACAGCATGCTTCTTTAGCAATGACCTTTTGTGTCTTACCCTTCTTGTGCAGGGTGTCAATGATCGTCTTCTGGACAACTGTCAAGTCAGCAGTCTTCCCCATGATTGTGTAGCCTACTGAACTAGACTGAGAGACCATTTAAAGGCTCAGGAAGCCTTTGCCGTTGTTTTTAGTTAATTAGCTGATTAGAGTGTGACACCATTGGTCATCAATATGTAACTTTTTCACAATATTCTAATTTTCTGAGATACTGAATTTTGGGTTTTCATTAGCTGGCAGTTATAATAATGAAAATTAAAAGAAATAAACACTTTAAATAGATCAGTCTGTGTGTAAACAATCTATATAATATATGAGTTTCACTTTTTGAATAGAATTACTGAAATAAATCAACTTTTCGATGATATTCTAATTTATTGAGATGCACCTGTAGTCACATGGGTTTTTTGTTGTTGTTTTTTCATCAGGAGTGAGAGAACTGTCTCACTGCCTGTTACTGCAGAGAAGTGCTTCTCTCATCTCTCATGCTTGTCTGAAAGAGGGCAGTGTGTGCTCCATGTGGTGGGGTCCCCCAGAGAGAGAGAGAGAGAGACGGAGAGAGAGAGAGAGAGAGAGAGAGAGAGAGAGAGAGAGATAGTGTGATAGAGTGTGAGAGAGAGAGACGGAGAGAGAGAAAGAAAGAGTAGTCCAGCGGCCTCTGCTCCAGTCTGCCTGGTTCAGCCGCTCATGTGATGTGAAAGAGCCTGGGTATGAGTCAGACCTGCTCTTCTCTTTAGCACCCAAACATGCACCGCTTTCAGATCGCCATCCTCAAAGCTCTTTTTGTCACTGTTTCATTCTCTCTCTCCATCTCTCACACTGTCTCTCTCTCCATATTTTACACTGTCGCTCTCTTTGTCTCACTCTCTCTCACATTCCCCCTCTCTCACATTCCCTCCCTCTCTCCTTCACTCTCTCTCACACTGTATCTCTCTCTCTCATTTTCTCTTCCTCTTTGTCTCCCTCCTTGTCTTTCTGTCTCTTTCCCCATCATCATTCCCCTCCTCTCCCTGCCCCTCACCTCGTCTTTGATTCATCTACTTCTCTCTCCTTCTCTTTCCCCTGTCCTTCTCTCGCCTTCTTTCTCCTGCTCTCTCCTCCCTCTCTCTCCTCCTTCTCTCTCCCCTCTCTCTCTGTCTCACTTAAATTCATATTCAAGTAGCTTTATTGCCATGACCGTTCATATATTGCCAAAGCATAGTGCTATATTAAAAACAAAACAACAACAACAGTATATGGGAGACAACAAAGAATCTAACTGAGAAGAGCCACATAAACAGGAACACATAGATTCGACATACCTAAGATCAAACATTTAATGGTGGAGCTAATCACCGGAGATTGTTTGCCCCTCTCCAAGTATTCGTGTCAGTTTGTCCATGTTATTAGGTGAATGGAAGTCTGTTACCGTATTTGAAAGGTTCTTAAAAGAGTGGGGCTATTTATTTAATTGAATTTTTCACAGGGAGGAGAAAGTGCATCTCTGTCTCAATCTTACTCTGACCACAAATGCGTTTTTGTTTTCTTTGTTTTTTTTTGTATCTGACTTACCTTATGGCAATGTAGAGATTAAACGTTAGATATCGTTATAATTTGGGTTGTGAATGGTTTGATTGCCCCAATGTTCCTACTATGTTTTTTTTGTTTCATATTTAGTTTTGCTATGATTTGACGTTGGGAAGCAGTGTTAGTCTGAGATTGCTAGGTAAGTGTATTAGTTAACTTCAGAACCAGCCAACAGAAGGGACAACGTTCAGAGCTGGCCTCTTGGGTTTGAAATGTTTGAAATTGAATTGTGAATTGAATGAATTGTTTTTCTGCACTTGATTTTAGATGCATCCAGAATTTGAAGGATCTATTTTGCATGTTTAATGCCAGTGGGAAACTGCCTACTTCAGCCCTGCATGCATTTGTGGTTGTTTGTCTTTGAACCCTGAGCACATCAAGTGTAGTCTAGCTTCTGAGTGGTCCCCATATCTCACACTATACAGTGCAGTTGGCATAATGACACTGTCAAAAATCTTGCACCAGAATGTAATCGGAATTTGAATTTTATAGACATTTCTTTTAGTAGTGTAGAGAGCTTTACAAGCTTTTTCCTTCAGTGTGTTCAATGCAAGGTCAAAGTTCACTGAGGCGCTGCGTTTCAGGCCAAGATAATCATAGCATGATAAATGCTCTAGACTGGTGTTTCCTAGACTGAAAAGGTGTCTTGTTTCCTGAGATCTCTCACTCTCTTTCTCTCACTCTTTCTCTCCCTCTCTCTCACACTCTTTATCTCTCTTACTGCCTCTCTCTGTCTCTATTTATCATTCTCTCTCACTCCATCTCTCCTTCTTTATTTCTCTCTCTCCCCCCCTCTCTTTCACTCACACTATTTCACACTGTCTCTCTCTCTCTCCCCATATATCTCTTTCTCGCATTCTTTCTTCCTCTTTGTCTCCCTCCTTGTCTTTCTGTCTCTTTCCCCATCATCATTCCCCATTTCCCCTGTCCCTGCCCCTCACCTCGTCTTTTGATTCATCTCTATCTTTATCTCTCCTCACTCTCCCTCTCCCTCTCCTTTTCTCTCTCTCACACTCCCTCCCTCTCCTCTCCTCCTTCTCTCTCCCTCTCTCTCCCCTTCACCGACTCCCTCCTCTGGAGTGTCAGGACTGATAGTAATGAAACTGATTTGAAGTGCAGACATGGTTCTGTTGCTGGTGCTTGCGCATGGAGCCCGAGCTGGAGGTTCATCAGATATGCGCTTTGATGCTCTCAGGTGAAGCAGCTCTCAGTGGCCCTCACGGTTCTCTTTAAAACCAAAATAACGCGGCGAGGCCCTCGCTCCGTGGCGCGCATGCCAACGAGCACGCCGTCTAGATCAGGCCACGACTTCACAGGCTCCACAGACGGGCTGCACGCGGAACGTCTGTTGCATCACACTGCAGGCAGTTTGTGCTCGGTGCCGTCGCATTTCATTGCGTGCTCCTGCAACTCTACTGGTAAAGCAAACCAATGCAAAGGTCATGGGATTGACATCCAGGGAGCACCCAAACAGTACGGATGAAAATGGACATACGGACTGTAACGTGCCTTGGATGAAAACACCTAAATGAATGGATATTAGATATTAATGGATATTACAGCCTAATTTCTCAGAAATCTTCTGTGTTAACTAAACGTAGGTAGTTGGTAACTGGGTGCATATTAGAAGGGTTAGGGTTGTGAAAGTCTTCAATAGGCCAAAACTATACCTAGGTAGTTGGTGGCTGGGTCCATGTTGGAAAGGTTAGGGTTGTGAAAGTCTTCTTTTGAAGCTTGTGGGATAATAAATTGTTGTCGTGGTAGCGGGGGATGCTTCCCCTGCATAGTAATCCAGGCCTTGAAAGCAGGAGAGCCGTTTTCACGGTGTGGCTCCATATCAAGCCTCACAGCCTACATTATTTCACACCACCTTGCCATTGTTCCCCGCTCAGCTCCTCGTGTCTGGAGAACCAATTACTCTGTTTTCCAACTGGCTGGATCTCTGTCAGTACTATCGCCCTTCGTGGGAAAGCACTGCAGGTCCGCCGACGGCAACGGTGGATTGGAGGTTTGGAGGTGATTTGTGTGTGTGTGTGTGTGTGTGTGTGTGTGTGTGTGTGTGTGTGTGTGTGTGTGTTTGTGTGTGTTTGTGTTTGTGTGTGTGTTTGTGAGGGCCACCTCCCCCCCCCCCCCTTCGCATTAGTTGTTTTCATGGCAACCATACTGCCCAGCACCTTGGATGCTCCATAGAAAACTACAAGAATGTCTCACTGTGGAGGTTAGAGATGTGTCAGCTAATGTTTTAGTTGTACTTATTTAGTTGTTTATACCCTCAACAGGATCTCACGCGCGCATACACAGACAAACAAGCACACACTCTCGCACACACACACCCACTCTCTCACACTCACACACACACACACTGTCTCACACACACACTCTCTCACACACAGATACTCTCTCTCTCTCTTACACACACACACACACACCCACCCCTTCTTTTGGAGTTAAATATCAACCCGGCGTAGCTAGGTGTGTTTTGTCTGGGTCAGATTGAATTAGTATTAGGGGCTCGGCAGTGAATTTAAGTTTCAGAGACTAAGGCTGTCTGGCTGCCTCAGCTGTCTAGTCACCTTTGGCTGAGAGGATGCACTTAGGGTGGAGTCTGACTCACACACTCACACACACACACACACACACACACACACACACACACACACACACACACAGTGTGCTGGCCTGCCTCTCACTCAAACTGTCACACTGTGTTCAAACACACGCCGCACCAGACTGAGAGGCGTATTAAATAGATGTGTGTGTGATACAGAGACAGATAGAAGGGAAAGACAGAGAACTAGAGAGGTGTCTGTGCACAGTGCAAGAGAGTGAACAAGAGATGTAATGTGTGTGTGTGTGTGTGTGTGTCTGTGTGTGTGTGTGTTTGTGTGTGCAAGAGTGAATGAGTGGATAGCATAGGTGTGAGAGAGGGGCAAAACCTACTGATAAATGGAGTAAAGTTTACAGCAGACCATGAGGCATTTGTGTGTGTGTTTGTGTGTTTGTGTGTTTGTTTGTGTGTGTGTGTGTGTGTGTTTGTGTGACAGGGTGTGGGTGGTTAACAGATGAGCGGGAAAAACTCATCTTGTGCTTCCTAAACCATATTACCCAAAGTTCTAATGACTCGAGCACACTTCATTAGCGTGAAGGGCTGCTCCTCCGTCAGGTGCTGTGCATGTAAGTGTGTGTGTGTCCCTGTGAGTGTTTGCATTTGTGTGTGTGTATTTATGTGCTTGAATTTGTGTACGTGAGAGAGTGGGAGACTATGCGTGTGTGTGTGTGTGTGTGCGTGTGTGTGTGTGTGTGTGTGTGTGTGTGTGTGTGTGTGTGTGTGTGTATGTGTGTGTGTGTGTGTGTGTGTTCGTGGGCATAGGGTTTGCAGTGTAGGCTAATAATTTGATTGCAGTGGCGGGCAGCTCCTATATCATAGTAACCAGTCGTACTAATGTTATCTGCCCCTTCTACAGCAGGACACAGAGTCAGGGCAGTCTCTCTCTCTTTTCTCTATTTCCCTCTCTCTCACGCGCTCACACGCACGCTCACACACTCACGCACGCACACAGACGCACACACACAGACATACACGCACACACACACACACACACGCATACACCTGCACACACACTCACACTGCATCTCTTCAACAGTCTCTTTAAAGCAGTTACTTGGTCGTATAGACACTTTGTAGGCTTTAAAAACAAATATGAGCGGGCTAAGTGAATTGGCCATCATGAAATGAATCCCACCTCAGTAAAAACAGCAAACAGCGTTTACTTACAGCCCACTGGATGTAGCCCTGTACAGTTTCAACGTCTTGCCAGAACTGTTGGATTAGGGGCCTGTTGACAACGTCGTAGCATGTCCTGTGGGAAAAGTGGTGGGAAAAGCTGTGTTGTGTATCATCATATGTGTGTGTGTCCAGCTTCTGGAAAGTTGAAAAATGTGATCCCACTCCGTCACGTTTCCCCTTGCTTACATCTCCTCTTTGGACGTCTGGTTCCCTGTGCGCAGGTGGAGTCCACCCAGAGCATGATCCGAATCCTGGGCCTGTCGGCCACACTGCCCAACTACCTGGACGTGGCCTCCTTCCTGCACGTCAACCCCTACATCGGCCTCTTCTACTTCGACAGCCGCTTCCGACCCGTTCCCCTCGGACAGAGCTTCCTTGGTGTCAAGGCCACCGGCAAGGTGAAAGAAAGACGCATACACAAGCACACACTCACACACTCACATACACAGATAAACAGACACATACACAAACACCCCATCATCTGATAATATTGGGATTATGAATGTGTTTATTAAACATTTGTTTTCTTTTTGGTTTGGTGTACATTTTAGACTTGATCAAATATATGAAATATTTGTCTCTCTGTGGTTGTCTGCAACTGCTGTGTGTTAGCCTTGACACCTAGTGTAAGCTAACCCAAAGACCCCCGTGCATGCTAAGAGCACATTGCTTAGACTGACACAAAGATGAAATGGCCAGAGCCTTTCACAGTGTGGCTTTCACCGAGAAAGATACCGGTGGTTAATAAAGTGGTAGAGACTTAAGTGAATAGTGAAATAGTGTCCTTTTGTTCCTATCTCTTAGATCCAGCAACTGCACGACATGGAGGAGGTGTGCTATGAAAATGTCCTGAAACAAATCAGAAATGGACACCAGGTAAACACCCCCAGATGTCTCATACATGTAACACTGTGTCTATGTGTGTGTTTGTTTTTATGCACAAGACGCCCATGTTTACACAGATGGAGCAGTCCCATTAGTGTGCACTTTGTGTGTGTGTGTGTGTGTGTGTGTGTGTGTGTGTGTGTGTGTGTGTGTGTGTGTTTGGGTGTGTTTCTATGTATGATGTCTCCACCGATATCTCTCTGCAGTTTAACAAACACACACACACACACACACAAACACACACACACACACACTCCTGCCGTATATCAGCCTGAAGGAGCCTGAGTGGCCTGATGGCGCAAAGCAGAAAAACTGGAATCTGCGACACGGGACTGGATCTACGGCCTGGGTTCAGTCAAGGCTAATGGGGTATTAATCACAAGCCAAGCGTCACCATCCGGCCCTCACGGTTCCCCCAGCTCAGCAAACGACTCGCCGAAGGTCGCCAGTACGGAACTAGTGACTCTCGTCCCCCCCCTTCTCTGTCTCTTTTTCTCTCTCTTTATCTCTCTATCTCTCTATCATTATCTCTCTCTCTCTCTCTCTCTCTCTCTCTGTCTCTCTCTCTCTCCCTCTCTCTCTCTCTCTCTCCAGTGGCAATTTGCGCCCTGTGACTCCGGACAAACTCAATTTCTGCATCCCATAAATCACGGAGGCGAGGAGACCACACTAAAGCGCCAAAGCGCTCGCATCAACACCACTTGCAACAACAAAAAAAAGCGAAATAAATAAAAAACATGCGTGCTGTTTTTCCTCTCCCAAGCCAAGTGATTACACTGGGTTCCAGACTGCAGGGGCCGGGCGGTGGAGTACTTGAGCTCTGTCGTTCCCTGCGTCATGATGAGTGTCCTGTGTCTAAATCAGAGCCCAAATATCAAGAGATCTCTCAAGTGCTCGGCAGCTCACCTCCCTGAGAGAGAAAGAGGCAGAGACTGGGGTGGGAAAGCTCACCTCCCTGAGAGAGAAAGAGCTAGAGAATGGGGTGAGAAAGCAGTGTGTGGCTGAGGTGACTCACTAAATTACGGAGGATTCCATTTCCATTTGTGTCGTCTTTATTTATTGCACAGACAGAAAATGGTCGCCGGACAGTCAGCCCGCCAACTTCTTCAAATGGTGGGAAGGAGGGCATTAGACAGCAGCCTTCATTGCACAGAGGTAGACTTGGGATTCTTGAGCTCGACAAGCACTAGAAGCCCAGATCCATTTGCCATGCCACACAGGCTAATGGCCGCTGGGCAGGTTTACATGTCATTAGGGAATCAAAGGCAGTTTGTCTTTTTGGACTCCTTACTTAATTTGAATTATCATGTCACCATGTAAAGTGGTTTGGTCCCTGTGTTTTTAACCCATATGCCGTGGTGTTGTGAGCACCGTGCTCTATCGAACAGGTGTGTGGTCGCTGAGCTAGAGGAGAACAGGTGTGTGGTGCTCTATCGCTGAGCTAGAGGAGAACAGGTGGGTGGTGCTCTATGGCTGAGCTAGAGGAGAGCAGGTGTGTGGGGCTCTATGGCTGAGCTAGAGGAGAGCAGGTGCTCTATCGCTGAGCTAGAGGAGAACAGGTGTGTGGTGCTCTATCGCTGAGCTAGATGAGGACAGCTGTGTGGGGCTCTATTGTAAATTCAGAGAAAACACCTTGTTTCTTTAACTCCATTTACTGGTTCCACTTCAAGTAAATCCGTACCACACACACAATCACCTCCCAGGTACAACATCCGGTCCCTATCAAAGTAAAAGTATTATAACCAGAAATACATAGTTAACAAACTCACTCTCTTTTTTAAATAAAAAAAACTTGAGGATTACATATTAAAGTGAGCATAACATCACAGGGCATAGTCAAAGTGTAACCTGAATATTCTTACAGCACCTCAGTGCCCTTTAGGTAACAACATAACAAAAGTGAACATATTGCAAATATATAGCCTAACTTGGTTAAACATTTTCTGAATGTACTTTAGTGCAAAGGTATAACAACTGTACAAAATTAAGATTTCAGTTTAGTCAAGCTTCCATTGTCCATCACTCAGTGCTTTGAGTAACATATGAGCTGATGCGCCCTTTTTGGTAAGACAGTCTGCAAGTTGGTCTTTTGTGTTTTTCCACAACACACGCTCAATCCTCTTCATTTGGACAAGTTCTTTTATGCTACTTATCTCCAGGCGAAGTCTTTTCTCAGAGACAGACTTCGTAGACTTAAGTGCATCAACAAGCGAATGGTTGTCTGTCACACAGATTATAGGTGGTGCGTTTGCAGCGCCACCTGATGTCAGCTCAGAGAACAATGTGGCTAGAAAAATTGCATTGTCTATTCCATCAGACATTGCCAATGTTTCTCCAGCAAGTGTACTTCGCACAACTCTCTTTACTCTCTTTGATTGCCAAGAGAGTGGTGAAAATGTACCATCTTCTCCCATCAAAACAATTAAATGACCTCCTTGAGTGGCTCCATCGGAAAGATTTCCAAAAGAGGCATCACTGAACATGACAATCTTGAGAGCACTCTCACTTCCCAAGTGTTGGAAGTTTAGCACTACTTTCTTGGATTTAAGCTTACACACTATTCTGTTTGCCTCATGAATCGTTTGCACTGTTGCATTCTTAAGGTTAGAGGCCAAGTTACTAGCATCAAACATGACATCTGGCCTGCTTTGTCTTGCTACCCAGAGAATCTGACCTATCTTTGATCGGAGTTGATCCTTTTCCTCTTCATAAAGAGGAGAGTCTTGCTTGACAGCTCGTGAAGGAGCCATGTGTATGGGCTGCATGTGTTGGGTGTAATTCTCCTGATGAACCTGCACAGCATTATTTACAGTCACAAAGTCTATTCCAACATAGCAGAAACGATCATGTTCTTCACGCCCCACTTGAAAGACTGACCTGAGGTAAGGTATCACTGTTTCAGAGAAGCTTTGGGTGCCTCCCCATATGAAGTCGTCGACATGACATGCCAGTACCCCAGTAACAGCACAGTCTTTGTCAGTCCAATAGAAAACAGCGGGGTCTACTTTGGACATTTTGCCCCCTGCTTCCAGCACTATTTCTTTCACTCTGTTGTACCAGTACAGTGAGGCATCTGCCAAACCATACACACATTTTTTGAGCTTCCATAATGTTCCTTTGCAGTCTGCCTCATGGGGAGGCCTGATGTAAATGTCACGTGACAGCTCTATTCCCTGTAGGAATGCAGCTTTTATGTCCATGGAATGTAGTGTCCACTGTTTTTGACAGATGACAGCTAAAAGTAGTCGAAGGGATTCAGAAGCACATGTTGGCGAATCTTTCTGTAGCTCTGACACTTGAAGCTCTTCAAAACCTCTTGCCACTAACCTTGCTTTAGGTACTATCCCGGCCGAGGTCTCTTTCAGAGTGCATACCCATCGGGTGCTGATGCTTCTTTGTCCTTTGTCTTGAACAACTTCAAACACTTTGTTGTCACTCCAATTCTTTATCTCCTCCTGTTTAGCTATGTCAAATGACACATCTTTTGTTATTAGCACATCCTCACTGTTATCTGTTGTCATCACAGGTGGCTCTATCTGAAGGTCATTCAACTTTGATACATCGATTGAATCAGTCTTGCCTGCAACATTGCTTGGTTCAATGTATAGCAAATTGTACCAACTTTTGTATTTGCCGGTAGCTTTACCTGCTCGACCAAGAACTTCTGCTCTGTGTAAAGATCCACTACGGCCATCTCTGTAATTCAGAATTTGCCCTGTTTTCAGAGGAACATCATTTCGCAGTTCTATGGCATTTTGCATCCATGTGTCATCATCTGCTTGGTGTGTTTCAGTCTCCATCCCTGTGAGTACTCCTGTTCCTGTATCATCCATGTCACTGTCAAGAGAGGTGTGATCTTCTGCAGCATCTGTCAAGTTTTTTTTTTCTTTCATAAGTCTCAGGTAGTGCACCCTAACACAGGTACCACCATGTCTGACAAAGACCACTGCTCCATCTTGGCCTATCACAGTGCCTGGTCCTTTCCACTCTGGGCAATCTACTCTCTTGTAGTACACCTTGTCACCAGTCTCGTATCTCTCATTTGTACTACGTAGCTGTTTACGCAGTGCTCTCCTTATTCTCTCTGAACACTCTGCCTCAGTAAATGCCCTTCTTGCTGCATGTAAGGCAGAGATGTGTTTTGCTACCCACTCACTTTTTGTACTGCCCTCTAAGGCTGGCGGCTTGTCAGTCAGCACGGAGGGCAAGTTAGGGTTCTGTCCAAACACCAACTGATGAGGACTGTAGCCGTGAACATTTTGCATGGTATTCTTTGCCATGAGCGCCCAGTCCAAGGCAATGTCCCAGTCACAGTCGTTACTGTTTCTCAATTTCTGTATGATCTCTGTCAATGTTTGATTGTGACGTTCACACAGTCCATTACTCCAAGGGCTGTATGCAGCTGTTGTTTTTACTTCTATGTTGAAATTTTCTGCCATATCTCTGACCTCATCATTGTTGAACTCTCCTCCATTGTCGCTGAACAGCTTCTGAGGTGGGCCATGCACGCTTATCCAGTCATGGATGAAGTGTTTAACAATCTCAGGTCCTGCCTTAGTGGTCAGAATGCTTCCTGCACTAAATCTCGTGAATTGATCAATAATGTGAAGATACCACATACCTGGCTTCAGTTCATGGAGGTCGACTGCCACGGTTTCATTGTGCTGAGATGCCAGAGGAAGACCAACAGCAGGCCTGGGTTTCATCTTACTGTATCTTCGGCATGTGTCACACTCACTCACAATTTTCTCAAGAATGATGGCACATTCTGCATCTTTTGTGCCTGAACTAGATAAAAGCCTTAGCAGCCGTTCAGCCGAGGCATGACCAAACTGTCTGTGAAGTTTCACTAGCATTTTTTTCTTTTCAGCTTTGCTCATGTTTTCTGCGACAGCCAGTATTTCCTCATCGCTTTGTTCATTAGAGGCGCCACCTCCAGTGGCTACAAGGACACAATCATCACTTTGAGAGGGTTCACCCCCAGTGTCCATAATGTTCACACAGTAATGCCCAGAGCTTGTAAAATCCAATTGTACAGGTTGATTGAACATCACTGCACTGTCATTTTCCATGTTGAGAACAGTCCCTGCCTTTTTCATGGACAACTTGCTTAAAAGCAGTGGAATCTGTGCTGGAACAACTTCAGTCTCAATGTTGCACTTTGTTTGACCAATCTTTGCCGGAATTTTCAGTTTTCTGGTGGAATGGACCACTTTTCCATCCCCAAACTTGAATGGTCTATTACTGCGTTGCTCAGTCTTTCTCATCTTCTCTGACTCACTTTTGCTTATTCCCCTGATATAGCTATCTAGCCATTCCTCTCCACACACAGTGCGTGTGCAGGCAGTGTCTATTATTGCAGAACTAAAACATTCTGTCAAAAATATTTCTGCATCAGTGGGTGACTCTTTTGTAAAGAGAGTAATGTTACACTCATCAACGTCTTCAGTTAATTTTACTTGCTCACCCTTGTGTGGGCAGTCCTTAGCCCAGTGGAATGTGCTTTGGCAAATGGCACATTTTGATCTGCGTCCGAGCTTGTCCAAAGGGTTAGTGCCTGGCAAGGGTGTTTTTGACTGTTCGCCTTTTGACCACGACGGTCTGCTTCTCTGGCGCCTCTGTTCAGTCGTGACGTAGGCAACGTCTTGGTTAATTCCCATCGTTGGAGCTGACATCTTCCCTCCAAAAATCCTTTTCAGTGCCGACTTCATTGAAGCAAACGTTAATTCCGTACATGCCGTCAGCGCTAACTGTCGGTCTTTTACTTCAATGCATGCCGTGTCAAGCAACTTGAAAGCTAAAACGGCATCGGGCAATTCCATGTTGTATTTGCGCATTCTTAAATAACGTTGCTCAAAGTTAATGATGTAATCAGTCATTGACACGTTACTGTCTCTCGTTATCCGATCAAAATTCGAATATGCCTCATACGTTATGTCCTTTTCTTCTTTCAGAAACAGTTTATCAAGTGCATTTAACAAAGTTGTCATACCAGCATCTTTGTTTAGATCATCGATAGGTACCTCCATAGCTGTGTCTCACGCTCGCCCAGTAAGCGCCAAAGCCACCGCAAGAGCCTGCTTCTTTTTTGGAAGTTCTGTAACTCGTGTCCACATTTCAACTTCATTTTTCCAGCTTTCATACGGCTTTCCTTCGTCAAAGGTCGGCGGAATCTTGTAATTTGCAGAAACCATCCTCTGCTACCATGTAAATTCAGAGAAAACACCTTGTTTCTTTAACTCCATTTACTGGTTCCACTTCAAGTAAATCCGTACCACACACACAATCACCTCCCAGGTACAACACTATCGCTTAGCTAGATGAGGACAGCTGTGTGGTGCTCTATCGCTGAGCTAGAGGAGAACAGGTGTGTGGTGCTCTATGGCTGAGCTAGAGGAGAGCAGGTGTGTGGTGCTCTATGGCTGAGCTAGAGGAGAGCAGGTGTGTAGTGCTCTATGGCTGAGCTAGAGGAGAGCAGGTGTGTGGTGCTCTATGGCTGAGCTAGAGGAGAGCAGGTGCTCTATCGCTGAGCTAGATGAGGACAGCTGTGTGGGGCTCTATCGCTTAGCTAGATGAGGACAGCTGTGTGGTGCTCTATCGCTGAGCTAGAGGAGAACAGGTGTGTGGTGCTCTATCGCTGAGCTAGAGGAGAACAGGTGTGTGGTGCTCTATCGCTGAGCTAGATGAGGACAGCTGTGTGGGGCTCTATCGCTGAGCTAGAGGAGAACAGGTGTGTGGTTCTCTATCGCTAGATGAGGACAGCTGTGTGGGGCTTTAGTGCTCCTGCTGGACACCCCACAGTAAACACATCCAGTCCATATCTGGTACGAGCGCAGACGACCAGCAAATATAAATAATGCATAATGCAAACACTTTCTATAAACATATAGATTTGTGTAAATATTCCACCAATCAGTGGCGGACATTTTTGAATGAGGATCATTCCTAATCCGCTCCACCCCCCTCGGCTGGGCACGGAACAACTTCTCCGGTTGTTGTTCCCCCAGGCTCCGGGCTTGCTGTAAGATATACACATGCACACACAAATTTCCTCAAAGAGAGATAGTGAGTGTGTCTGTCTGTCTGTCTGTCTGTCTGTCTGTCTGTCTGTCTGTCTGTCTGTCTGTCTGTCTGTCTCTCTCTGTGCCTGTGTGTGAGTTAGTGAGTGAGAGGGAGATCTAGTGAGTGTGTGTGTCTGTTTCTGTGCGTGTGTGTGTGTGTTAAAATATGTCTGCATGAGAGAGTAACAGAGAGAAAGATGGAAAGACAGAGAGAATGTGTCTGCTTGTTCTGTGTGTGTGTGTGTGTGTGTGTGTGTGTGTGTGTGTGTGTGTGTGTGTGTGTGTGTGTTTTGCATTTGGTCTCTGTTTGGTTCCATCTGCTCTGTGTATCCAAGTCCCAGTCCAGCCTGTCGTTTCTGTGCCAGAGTTTACCAAACAAAACACACACACACACACACACAGACTCGGATGTGCCAAGGGACACTCCAAGCTATTAACGTTAGTTGGAAGCCGTCCATCGTTTTTTGAACTATTAGCCACAATCTAATTACTGTGGCATGATGCTTAAACAACAAAACCCCTGGAGTGCTGGCTCCAAATAAGCACCTTTTCCTAGTGTGAAACTGTCACAACACACACACACACACACACAAACACGCGCGGCGGCAAAATGATTTGGCCAAAGCTGGCATAGCGGTTGGCGGCAGAGGAAAGAGAAGTGAGTTGAGTTCCTGTTTTGAATGGTAAAGTGTTTCAGTGGCGGATGCTGATGCGGAGGTGCTCGTGCTCGGGCACAGGGCCAGCTCTCGGCCTCCCAGGACTCCCTCTCGCTCCCCAACCTGATATTAAATTGTCAGAAGTAGCTGTGACATATATTAATTTCATCGGGGAAGGCGTGATGGATGGAATTTTCCTTATGAAGTGCCGTCTTCCCTCCTCCCCTGTGTACCCCCTCCCCACACACACCGCTGTGGCGGGCGTCGACGGACAGCGGGCCGGCGGAAGTTTAATAAGCTTAGGAGCCATCAGTATACGCCAGCACGACTCCCTGCCTGCCCCGCACTGATAAAACAGACAGAAGAGATGGGAGGAGAGGAGAAGAGAAGGGAGGAGAGGAGAAGAGAGAGAGGTGAAAAAATTGGATAAATAACATTTTGCTGCAGAAGGTCTCACCGGACTGTTACTGTTGCGGAGTCTAAGTCTGTGTGTGTTGTGTGTGTGTGTGTGTTCCCATGATGAATCACACCATGTTTATTATCATTTTTGCTACTTATTTAACTACGTAAACATCCGTCAGACATGCGTTTGTAATGATGCTCACCTAGCGGTATCAAAAGCAGTATAATCCCTCAGTGTGTGGGAAGGCGACGTCGCTCATCTGTCCAGGAAGCATGGATCTCAGACATTCTCTGCCGTGTGACTGGTCCTCCAGTGTGATAAGCCAGTCTATCCCAGAATGCCTTGTTGATGGTAGGGCCTGGAATCTGGAAGGGCACATCATTACTAATGATATTATAATCACACAACCCTTTTACAGTGTAATGAAATGGTATGATATAGTGCAGTGCTGCTGCTTAACTAAACAACACCACACAAATGCCTTGTAATTACATAAAACAGTGGTGGAGTTCAGCTGCTAAGAGGAGAGTGTGTGTGTGTGCGTGCGTGCGTGTGTGTGTGGGGGCGTGTGTTTCTGGGCTAGTGCTCTCAAAAAGTGAAATCTATTCATCCGGATTGCTCTTGAAAGCCCCCTTCAGCGGATATGTGACATTATGAGCAGATTGACTAGCAGGCCACGGTTTGATTTTATTTTAGTCCTGCCAAAGAGGAAGAGGTTCTTAAAAGAGAGTGGGAGCTTGTGGACTCAGCTGAAGTTGTGCTGCTGAAGTCGGACTTAAATCGGAGATTAAAGATCATCGGAAGACACAAGACCTCCGTCTCCCTTGTGTACCTTAAAGGCCTATAACAAGTCTGTGCTCCCCTCTTCTCTCTCTCTCTCTCTCTCTCTCTCTCTCTCTCTCTCTCTCTCTTCCTACATGACCTGCTTTGGCCTCTGCTGCCAGTCCTGATGAGCAGATGCTTTCCCTCTCGTCCTCTCCAGCATAAAGTACTGCCTGGTTGGGGAAATTAGTCTTTATTTCGAGCTCTTGTCATTCACCACACAAACCCAATTCCAGATTGCTGTGGGCGGGAGCTGCATGTGTGTTGGCAGGTGTTCAAGGACACTTTTTGTTTTGTCTTGTGGTTGCTTTTTTTCCGCTCTGAAATAAGTTATCATAAATGTATTATCAGCTACTTGTGTCCAGGCCCAGAGTCCTCTGATTAGCGGCTGGATGTTGGGTCTAGTAACAGATAGACAGATTTTTTGAAGAAGAAGAAGAAAAAGAGGATGAGCAGAAGAAAAAGAGGACGAGCAGAAGAAAAAGAGGACGAAGATGATGATAATGATGAAGAAGAAAAAGAATATGTGAATGTAGTGGTGAAAATGATAATGAAGAAGAATATGATGTGAATGGTGGTGGTGGTGCTGCTGATAGTGATGATGATGATGAGGTACAGTACAGTGGGCTCCTCTCTTCAGTGTAACAGACCTCCACTCGGCAGGGATTCCAACCCACGATCTCATGGCTTGGATCCTACTACTCCCACTCAACACTACATGCCTATGGTCACCAGCATGTCACACTGTGTTGTGCATACGTGGGTGCGTGCGTTTGAGAGCGAGGCCTTCATGCCCTACAATCAGAGACAGACTGAAAAGAGTTATGTTTTCACAGCCTTCTGTAACTACCCTTCTCTGTGTTCCTCTGGTCAACCTCAGTCCACCAACACATACCTACCTCTCTCTCTGTAATATAGTGTCCTCTCTCTCTCTGTGTAATGTAGTGTCCCCTCTCTCTCTCTGTAATGTAGTGTCCCCTCTCTCTCTGTAATGTAGTGTCCTCTGTCTGTCTGCAATATAGTGTCATAGTGTCTTCTCTCTCTCCGTCTGCAATGCACTGTTCTCTTCCCCCCTCTCTCTCTCTGTAATGTCCCCTCTCTATCTCTCTGTAATGTAGTGTCTTCTCTCTCTCTCTCTCTCTCTCTCTCTCTCTGTAATGTAGTCTCCTCTCTCTCTTTCTCTCTGCAATGTTGTCTCCTCTCTCTCTCTCTCTCTCTCTCTCTGCAATGTAGTGTCCTCTCTCTCTCTCTATCTCTCTCTCTCTCTGTCTTTAATGTAGTGTCCTCTCTCTGTGTGTCTGTAATATAGTGTCCTCAGAGGACATGGGTAGTGAAATAGAAAGCTGGAGAGAGAGGCGGAGCGAGGGAGTGCTCAGGCGGGTGGGGGACGGGTCCTCTGCTACCATCTCATAACTGTCTTGTATTTCTGTTATTGATTGTGTTTGTCTGGGGTATTGACTGTTTTGCAAGGGCAGAGCTGAGTATAATAGGAAAATTACACCCCTCTTCTGTCCTTTCCAAAAGACACTCACACACCACTGTGACCTTGTGAGAACAAGGGCATGTGTGTGTGCATGTGGCAGTAAGTATGTGTGTGTGTGCGTGCATGTGTTTAAGAATGGACCTTCAAAGAGTTTTATGCCTCTGCAGTTCAGCCTTGAGTGTGTGTGTGTGTGTGTGTTTGTTAAAGTTGTTTACATGCCTGTTTCTGTACATGCGTGAAAATTGGACTGAAAGATTGTCGATAATGCACTGGTTTAACATTCTGTTTGTGTGTGTGCGTGTGTCTGTGTCCTGTTGCAAACATGTGCACACCTTTTTACTGTAGTCAGTCTTTCTTAGCACTATAATGCCATGGGTTCTTAAGCTCACAGGTGCTTATCAGCTGACATTGTCTGTGTGTGTGTGTGTGTGTGTTTCCTCCAGGTGATGGTGTTTGTACACGCCAGGAACGCCACTGTACGTACAGCCATGAACCTGATCGAGATGGCCAAGAACCGGGGTGAGGTGTCCTTTTTCCAAGTGGACCACGGACCCGACTATGGCCAGTGTGAGAAGCAGGTATTAAAACAAGGGAACTAAAACACTATTAACTGACCATAAGGGACCCGCACATGAGCTCCTCTCCGCCCCGGGGAACCAAGATTCTCCAGTAAAAGCTGTTAATGTTCCATTTAGAACTCAGTGATGAAGGTTCTTTGTAGCTTTTGTCTGTGGTCACCCACTTAAGCACTAGGAACCTCTATCAAAGACACTGTGGACTAAGCGTAGATGATTGCTGTTATTTTCTCCCCTAATTCTTCTCGTGGAGTCTATCCGTACTGGCCTTCTCCCCTCTGTGAGGCCTGAGGTGTGTGTGTCTGTCCCCTCAGCATGGGACCCTTGACACACACATGGTGGAGCAGCTCAGCACTGCGCTCACTCTTTCACTATGGAGGTCACACACCTACCATTACTGCCACCACAGCAGGAGCACCCAAGGTTCCAGTACACAGAGCTGAAAGGGGAGCGTGTTAGAGAGAGAGAGAGAAAGAGAGAGTGTGTGTGTGTGTGTTTGTGTGTGTTTGTGTGTGTTTGTGTGTGTGTGTGTGTGTGTGTGTGTGTGTGTGTGTGTGTGTGTGTGTGTGTGTGTGAGAGGCACGCTGCTTCACCAGAACTGCTTGCGTCAGCACTAACCAAGACGCAGGAACACAGCAGAACCTACCTCTTGAAGGTCCCGGCAAGTGATTCCCACCATGCAGAGCAGAGCTAGAGCAGTGGAGGCGCCTGGGCCATGTTGGAGGGCTTCACTCCTGCCTCTGATACACACACACACACACACACACACACACACACACACACACACACACACACACACACACACCAGCACAGCTTCACTTATGCTTACCAGGCATGCACACACCAGCACCGCCTCACTCCTGCCTCACACACACACACACCAGCACCGCTTCACTCCTGCCTCACACACACACACACCAGCACCGCTTTACTCCTGCCTCACACACACACACACCAGCACGGCTTCACTTATGCTTCCCAGGCATGCACACACCAGCACCCGTCTCACGTTACAGACAGGCTTTTGTCTGAAGGTCCAGCTCCCAAGTCCACATTTGCAAAATTAAGATAATAAAAAGCTTTACAGGTGGAAAGGGGGGAATTTGTCCTTTCTGGTCAAGCAGAAAATATGGTAATAAGATTAGTGAAAAACAGATTGGATCAATGTGTAGCCCATCCTGGCTTGTCTGAGTTTAGCACCGATAGTGTGATTCTTGGCCCAAACTGTCCAGTTATGAAGCCATCTGTGCTGTTGGCTTGGCAGGGCAGGTGGCTTGTCTCTGGGAGATTGTGTTAAACGTGTGTTTGTGTCTGTGTCTGTGTCTGTGTGTGTGTGTGTGTGTGTGTGTGTGTGTGTGTGTGTGTGTGTGTGTGTGTGTGTGTGTGTGTGTGTGCGCATGTTGGAGTGAATGAGTGAGTTAGCGTATGTTTGTGTTTGTGGAAGGAGTGTGGAGGTGTTGTGTATGCACAAGGGAACGCTGGTGTTTTGACTTATGTTTGTGTGTGGGGTGTGTGTGTCGTAGATAAGGTGATTATGCGTCCATGTTATGAATGATGCGGCGAGCATACGTGTCAGCTCTCGTTATAAACGAAGTTAGTGGCGCGTTCTCACATACCATACATTTGCAAGAGTGTGTGTGTGCGTGTATTATAAATTAGGCTGGAAGTGTGTGTGTGTGTGTGTGTGTGTGTGTGTGTGTGTGTGTGTGTGTGTGTGTGTGTGTGTGTGTGTGTTCACACCGAGATGGAGTGGCGGTGTGTTTCTCTCTCTCGGGAGGCCGGTCTGAGTGTCGCTCCATATTTAAAGTCTCCCGGCGCAAGACAGAGCCATACATCCACTAACCTTCCTCTCTCCCCCGGGCTTTGCCAAGATGGATGCCCCCTCTCTGTCTGTTCTAATCCACACACTATTTTTACCGCCTCCTTACAAATATACCCATCACACACACACACACACACACACACACACACACACACACACACACACACACACACACAGCCTTGCATTTGCCTACTCTGGGCTAAGTCAGGAGTAGGGGGAATGCATGGAGGTTCAGGCTTTGTGTATGAAAATGCCTGGCCTTGACCTTGTTAGCATGAAAGGGATGAATCAGAGATGTAGGATGGCTTGTCAGTGTGGATTTCGACATGGCGGGAGATGCCGATGCTCACTCGAAAGCTCATTTGGATCTCAGGGTCGCTGGCATAAGGGTGTTCTCGTGTGTGCATAATATTTGGAAATCGGTGGTTAAAAAGATGCATGCTTTTGCATTGGCGTGTGTGTGTACCGAATGGGGTGTTACTGCTCCTACAGTCATGTCTGTATGTGTGTGCGTGTGTGTGTGTGTGTGTGTGTTAGCTTCTCGTTGTCTGGTGCCCTAAATTCTTCAGCATGGAATCGGTAAGTTTAAAATTGAGTGTTGCAAGATTCCTAAGCATACCGTTTGTGTCTGTTGATGACGCATCCTTGATTTCAATGGTTCTGCTCAAACCTGGTGGAAACGCAGGCTGGTTCACCAGATGGCATCAAGGTTTAAGGAACTGAACCGGTTCAAGAACCCGTTATTTTAAAAGGGTATTAGAGGGGGGAGAACATTGTCCGGTTCTTCTGTTCTCTAACTTGTCCCCATAGATTATGAAGGCATCATCTAGAACCTTTTGTGCTCTGAAGAATTCCCTTTGCTTTGGTTTTCTGCATCTACGAGAACTGAATTTGCCATCAAGTCTTCTGTTTTTGCATTCTGGTTAGAAGCAGAACAGTTAGAGCATGGCCAATGAGAATCTTTGGTACAGAAGTGAATTACATGACCAATGAAAATCTTTGACGCAGATGTGAATTCCTTCACCAATGAGATCTTTGGCGCAGACAAGAATTACATGGAAGTTTTTATCAAGTAGGATCAAAAATGTTAACATGGATAGCTTTGTTGATGGATTGTTCTCCATTTCAGGAGTTGTATTACTTCTGTACAACTGTCATAAAGGTGATTTATAGCTTGTGTTCAAATTAGGGGTGGGGGGAAAAATAGATTATTCGATTTTTCTCGATTCTCTCTAAAACGATTCTGTCTCGATTCAGAAAAGTTCATAATCGATTTTGTAATAATAAAAAAAAAATGTTTATGTTGAAATGCAAGCTGCATTGATTATTGCATTGTTCATAGAAAGTCAAAATTGTGACAAGGAAAAGCTTTTTCTCTAATTTTATGTTGAAATGCAAGCTGCATCGATTATTGCATTGTTCGTGGAAAGTCAAAATTGTGACAAGGAAAAGCTTTTTCTCTAATACAAAATAGAGAAGATAATTCATCTGTTGATTTTCTTTAATTATTAAACACAAAGTAGGAATTGTAGCAAAGCAAAATCGAATGTTTTAAAAGTCGAAATGCATCGATAATCATTTTATCGGTTTAGAATTGATAATCGATAATCAGTTTAGAATCGATAATCGGTTTAGAATCGATAATCGGTTTAGAATCGAATCGTTGACCTCTGAATCGGAATCGAATCAGGAGGTGCCAAGAGATTCCCACCCCTAGTTAAAATAGACTGGTGCATGGTGAGGATCTGTGGCATGACAACATGGCCGTCTCATGACAACATGGCTGTCTCATGACAACATGGCCGTCTCATGACAACATGGCCGTCTCATGACAACATGGCCGTCTCATGACAACATGGCCGTCTCATGACAACATGGCCGTTTCATGACAACATGGTCGTCTCATGACAACATGGCTGTCTCAGGCCTTTATTCTCCAGTGAGGTAGAGATTCCAACCTAAAAGGGTTTGATTCTGCTTAGACCATATTAGATGAAGCAGCCATTGACTTCAGCAGGACTGACTCTGATTCCCCGGCTTCTGAGGGTATGGAAATGAGGCCCAGGCATTAATATGTATGGCCATATATATGCGCTGAGCGGAGACGCGGCACCTGTAAGGTCAATTATATAATTTGGCATTATTTATCCTGCTTTAAAAGTCAGAAGTGAATCCACTACATATTTCCCTCATAATGCTCGTAAATTTGCTTTATCGCCCCGGGTTGAAGAGGCTGTCAATCAAGATTAGATGTCTTAATGCGCCCACTCAAGGAAGCTCTGATGGGAAAGGTGCGGGGGGGAATAGCGGCTGTCTGCAGAGTCTGCTCCGTCCATGTTTTAGTGGTTTTAGTTTGTGGGTGGGGGTGTGGGGGTTGGTGTGGGGGTTGCTAATTGAGTGGTGGTGCGTCTGGGCGTTTCAAGAGTGCTTTCAAAGAGAGAGGCCATGTACTGTTTCTGCACAAGGTGAAAGTCAGGTCACAGATATATTTTTTAACATTGCGAACTTCTGTGTGTGTGTCTGTGTGTGTGTGTAATATTATATAGAATTTCCATCTGTCAGCTGGTGTGGATGTGTGTGTGTGTGTGTGCGAGCAAGAGATGGAAACGAGAGAAGGAGAAACTCACTTTGACATTTACATGTGCACGTTTGTGAGAATGTGTGTGTGCGTTTGATAAGGAGACCTTTGAAAGAACAGAAGATGACATCAGTAGAAGTTGTGTCAGCCAGTTGAAGGACTAAAGTGTAAAAATAGACTTGATGGATAGGTCTCCTTTCACGTCCTCACTCTCTGTTCACTCAGCATACGTGTCTGTGCGTCTGTGGGTCTGTGTCTGTGTGTGTGTGTGTGTGTGTGTGTGTGTGTGTGTGTGTGTGTGTGTGTGTCTGTGTGTGTGTGTGTGTGTGTGTGTGTGTGTGTGTGTGTGTGTGTGTAGGCATGTCCTTGAGTTGTATAGAGTCCTCTAAAGGGCCTGCGTGTGTGAATCAGCATTTGTATGTACTGTATGTGCAGATTAGTGTACATTTCCATGTGTGAGAGACAGTCAGTTGAATTGACATTGAACATTCATTATTGCGGGTCTGAAGCATGTTAGGGAGTCAGGAAGGAGCTATGAAAACCCATGTGTGTGTGTTTGTGTATGTGTGTGTGTGTGTGTGTTTGTGTATCTGTGTGTGTGTGTGTGTGTGTGTTTGTGTTTGTGTTTGTGTATCTGTGTGTGTGTGTGTGTGTGTGTGTGTGTGTGTGTGTGTTAGGGAGCCCTAGGGATTTGGATTGTTTTACTTCAAGTGGAGTAGATTGTGTATATATAATAGGTGTTTGTGTGGGTGTGTGTGCGTGCATGCGTGCGTGCGCGCGCGTGTGTGTGTGTGTGTGTGTGTGTGTGTGCGTGTGTGCGTGTGACCGTCTTTGAACCATTTCTTTGGGCTTATCTGCACTGTGGAAGTGTTCTAGCCCTGACAACCCGGTCTTCTTTTTGCTTACTTCTTCATGTCAAAAGTTCAGTCAGTCAGTCAGTGCTGCAGTGTCACACCAAAAGTTCTGAAGAAGAGGAGGGTGGCTGTGGGGGGGGGGGGGGGGGGGGGGGGTGATGGGGAGCAGAAGAGAGAGTGTCCTGTTGGGAGCCCCACCCTTGCTTCATCCTCAGGCTTGCGCTCTCTCAGGCATGGAGAGCAGGAGCCCTCTAATGGCCACTGTGTGGAACTGCAGGCAGCCCGTCCTCAGCTCCTGAGGGAAAACAAGAACAGGAGGAGCACCTAATGGTTTGAGAGACGGAAAACGGGGGGAGATAGGAGTGAGAGAGAGAGCGAGAAACAGAGGGATGGAATGTGTTTGAGAGAGAGAGAGACATGAGAGAGTGAGATCTCTTGGGTGTTGTGTGGTTATGTGCTGTGTGTGTGTGTGTGTGTGAGTGTGTGATCTCTTGGGTCTTGTGTTGTTTATGTGCTTTGTACTGAACAGGCATGGAGAGAGAGGACGCCTCTGTCAGACAGCACAACAGATCTGGAGTGTTGTTTCTCCTCATGGCCTATTGAAGCTGGGGGAGACAGATCAGAGTAGGAGTGTGCCTGTCTGTCTGTCCGTCTGTCTGTGAGAGAGAGAGAAGTGAGATGGTGTGTGTGTGTGTGTGTGTGTGTGTGTGTGTGTGTGTGTGTGTGTGTGTGTGTGTGAGTGTGAGTGAGAGAGAGAGAGAGAGAGTAACAATGTGTGTGTGTGTGAGAGAGAGAAAGACTGTGTCAGAGAGAGAGAGACAGTAAGACTGTGTGTGAGCGAGAGAGAGTATGACTGTGTATGTGAGACAGAGAGAGAGAGTGTGTAAGACAGTGTGTGAGAGAGAGAAAGAAAGAGAAATAATGTGAGTGAGTGAGCGACAGAGTGAGTGAAGGAGTGAATGTGCATGCGTGCGTGAGAGTATGTGAGCATGTGTGTAAGTATGTGTGTGAGCATGTGTCTGCTATCCAAGACATGTTTGTGGTGTTTGAAGTGTTGATGGTGGTCGGGTGGGGGACTGCCTTCTCCTGGGATTTCATGTTTCCTTCAGACAGCCAAGCGTGACAGAGTCTTTGCTGTCTGCTGCCGCAAGTCCACTGTCTGATGGTCTTTGCAATGAGTCGTGTGTGTGTGTGTGTGTGTGTGTGTGTGTATGTGTGTATGTGTGTATGTGTGTGTGTGTGTGTGTGTGTGTGTTCCTCCTGGGATGTCAAAGCAGCGTGGGTTCTGTCTCATTAGTTCCTATATTTCCCGTCCGCAATTTTGTTTCTTTCCCCCTTTTTTGTTTTGTTTGGTAAGAAGACTATTTTTACCCAGACTGCTTTCTCTGAGGCTGTCTGAGCCGTCGCCTTGAAGTGAATCTGCAGTGATCTGTCACCAGTGCCATGAGGAGACCAAAGACTGACCCATACCAGACAAACTCTCCCTCACCCCAACTAGACACCCGCAGACACACACACACACACACACACACCACAAAGACAGACAAATACCCAATTGTATAAATCTTTTATATATTCATTTATTTTTGCTGCCTGACATCATACCAGTAGCTTTAAATGCCTTCAGGCCATTATTTGACAGGCTGTGACAAACACAATAGAATCAAACCCTTTTCTTTGTGTGTGTGTGTGTGTGTGTGTGTGTGTGTGTGTGTGTGTGTGTGTGTGTGTGTGTGTGTGTGTGTGTGTGTGTGTGTGTGTGTGTGTGTGTGTGTGTGTGTGTGTGTTAGTTGTAATTGCCCGCTTGTGATATGGTGCTGAGATGTCAGGGTGCTATCTTGGAGACGACTGCATCCTGCTGTGTGTGTTTTTGTCTGCTCCCTGTTGTGACTGGTGACTCTGTGTGTGTGTGTGTGTGGATGTCTCAGAGTGAAAGAGAGAGAGAGAGGAGATGGCCCCCCACCACCCAACTCAGTTGGAGAAAAGTAGCAGTAATCTCCCACTGTTCTGCTGTCCATCAGACACACATAAACACACACAGACACACACACACAACACTTTCATACTCTCACACTCACAAACAGTTAAACACACACACACACACACACACACACACAAAACACTTTTGTATACACCAGTAGCATAAATTACGCGCAACAATCAGAGTGAAGGCACCACCACCCATAGCTTGAGAGCCACAAGAACTATCCTCTCACACACACACACACTCAGATTGTGCGTGTTTGGGTCCATGTGTGTGTCACCCCACCCCGGAGCGGAAAGGGGTGGACATGGTGCGCTGATGTTTGCCTTCTCACCCTCTCTCTCTATTTGGTTAATGTCCCGTCAGACACATGCACACACACACACATACAGTCGTGGCCAAAAGTTTTGAGAATGACACAAATATGCATTTTCACAAAGTTTGCTGCTTCATTGTCTTTAGATATTTTTGTCAGATCTTACTACGGAAGACTGAAGTATAATAGCAAACAGTGTCACTGGCTTTTATTGGCAATTACATGAAGTTAATGCAAAAAGTCAATATCCTCCGAGAGCCACTTCTCCCAACCATCCAGGAACAGTTTGGTAATGAACAATGCCTTTTCCAGCACAATGGAGCACCTTGCCATAAGGCAAAAGTGATAACTAAGTGGCTCAGGGAACAAAACATAGATATTTTGGGTCCATTGGCCAGGAAACTCCCCAGACCTTAATCCCATTGAAAACTTCAATGGTCAATCCTCAAGAGGCGGGTGGACAAACAAAAAAATAATAATTCTGACAAACTCCAAGCATTGATTATGCAAGAATGGGCTGCCATCAGTCAGGATGTGGCCCAGAAGTTAATTGACAGCATGCAAGGGGCGGACTGCAGAGGTCTTGAAAAAGAAGGGTCAACACTGCAAATATTGACTCTTTGCATGAACTTCAACTAATTGTCAATAAAAGCCTTTGACACTTATTAAATGCCCTTAATCATACTTCAGTCTTCCATAGTAACATCTGACAAAAATATCTAAAGACACTGAAGCAGCAAACTTTGTAAAACTGTAAATTTGTGTCATTCTCAAAACTTTTGGCCACGACTGTACACACATTCATGTGCTCACACTCACAAACAGTTACACATTCGCACACACACACAACACACAACTCCCTCTCTCCTCTTTGCTGGAGTAAATGTCACGTCAGAGACACGCACGCACACACACACACACACACACACACACACACACACACACACACACACACACACACACACACACACACACACAAAAACACCCTTTCTGCTGGAGTTAATATCTGGTCAGAGCATCAGGGAGAGATATTATGAGCTCTTAGGCCTTTGAAGCCTCAAACACTCAACCTCCTCCCTTTTGTTGTGCCGATAATTCGACAGATCATTTCGCCTGTGGGATTTGGTTTCGACACTCAGAGTGGAAATGGCACCATGGAAGAGCACAATGCATAGGGCAGATAGGCTTTGAGCGCCACATACGCCCACCATCAGCTCAGGGCCATTCATTGGTTAAAGCTGCCCCTTAGAGAGCAGTGTGGGTACAGTATTGGTTTAGGCTGCCCCTTAGAGAGCAGTGTGGGTACAGTATTGGTTTAGGCTGCCCCTTAGAGAGCAGTGTGGGTACAGTATTGGTTTAGGCTGCCCCTTAGAGAGCAGTGTGGGTACAGTATTGGTTTAGGCTGCCCCTTAGAGAGCAGTGTGGGTACAGTATTGGTTTAGGCTGCCCCTTAGAGAGCAGTGTGGGTACAGTATTGGTTTAGGCTGCCCCTTAGAGAGCAGTGTGGGTACAGTATTGGTTAAAACTGCCTTTTAGAGAGCAGTATGGTATTGGTTAAAGCTGTAAATAGTGTGTATGGCTATAACTGCAGGAGTGTGTGTGGCTGTAACTGTAATGTGTGTGTTCTCTTGTGGTGCAGAGTGCAGTGGTTGAGTTGAGCATGTGCGTTCGTGCATGTGTGTCTTAGCACAGTATTGAGATCCTGGCTTGGTGTGTGTGTGTGGGTGGAGCGTGCTGATCAACTGATCAAAGGTGTGTTCTGACACCTCCGCTAATGCAGGCAGCGCTAGGGAATGTCCCAGGAGTCTCTTCAGGCCAGCCTTTCTCTCCAGGAGGGCAGCTCTCATCTCTCCTCCTCTCCTCTCTTCTCTCTCTCTCGCTCTCTCTCTTGCCCTCTCTCTCTCTCCGCCCCCTCTCTCTCTCCACCCCCCTCCTCCATCTCTTACTCTCTGTCTTTCTCTCCATTAAATTCACTCATTCTATAACTCTTCAGTGGCCATGACCACTTCAAAGACAGTTGTGTTTTCAACGTACAGAGTAAAAAAAATAATATATACAGTACTGTGCAAAAGTTTTAGGCAGGTGTGAAAAAATGCTGTAAACTAAGAATGCTTTCAAAAATGGAAGTGTTAACAGTTTATTTTCATCAATTCTTCATAAATGAACAAAATGCAGTGAAGGAACAGAAGAAAATTCTAAATTAAATCAATATTTGGTGTGACCACCCTTTGCCTTCAAAATAGCATCAATTCTTCCAGATACACTTGCGCACAGTTTTTGAAGGAACTCGGCTGGTAAATTGTTCCAAACATCTTGGAGAACTAACCACAGACCTTCTGTGGATGTAGGCTTCCTAAAATTCTTCTGTCTCTTCATGTAAACCCAGACAGACTCGATGATGTAGAGATCAGGGTTCTGTGGGGGTCATACCATCACTTGCAGGACTTTCTGTTCTTCTTTAAGCTGAAGATAGTTGTTAATGACATTGGCTGTATGTTTGGGGTTATGTTCCTGCTGCAGAATACATTTGGTGCCAATCATACGCCTCCCTGATGGTATTGCATGATGGATTAGTATCTGCCTGTATTTCTCAGCATTGAGGACACCATTCATCCTGACCAAATCTCAAACTCCACTTGCAGAAATGCAGCCCCAAACTGGAAAGGAACCTCTACCATGCTTCACTGCTGCCTGCAGACTCTCATTATTGTACCTCTCTCCAGCCCTTCGGCGAACAAACTGCCTTCTTCTACAGCCAAATATTTCTAATTTTGACTCATCAGTCCAGAGCACCTTCTGCCATGTTTCTGCACCCCAGTTTCTATGTTTTCGTGCTTAGTTCAGTCACTTGGCCTTGTTTCCTTGTCGGGGTAGAGCTTTTTGGCTGCAACTCTTCCATGAAGTCCACTTCTGGCCAGACTTCCCCGGACAGCAAATATCTGTACCTGGGTACCACTGGTTTCTGCCAGTTCTGAGCTGATGCCACTGCTTGAAATCTTCCGATTTCGAAGGTAAATAAGCTTGATGTGTTTTTCATCAGCTGCATTAAGTTTCCTTGGCTGACCACTGCGTCTACGATCCTCAACGTCTTCTTCAAAAGAGCTTGAACTGCACATTTTGAAACCCCTGTCTGCTTTGAAATCTTTGTCTGGGAGAGACCCTGCTGATGCAGTATAACCACGTTGTGTCTTGTTGCTGTGCTCAGTCTTACCATGTAAATGGATAAAAAATAAACATTTATTGTTTACATTTTTCAAAGCATTCTTAGTTCATAGCATTTTTTCACACATGCCTAAAACTTTTGCACAGTACTGTATATGTTCAAATGTCCAAACAGAAAGATGTAAATATAGAAGCAGAGCCCTGGCAGACATGACACTTGCATTTGTGCCGGTGCCTCTGTCTCTCTGACGTGGACGTATTTTGTCTGTTGTCTTGTCCCGGACACACACACTTGATGTACTGTGACCTTGCAGAGTGTGTACACACCCCTTACATGAGCAGGCAGACTCTCACTTTACACACGCTGGACAGAACAGAAAAGGGAAGAGAGGGGGATGTTGAGTGCATCTAATGGGCTCTCTGCCCAAGGCACAGGGACCTGGCTGCCTTTAGGCTCATTTAGAGAGGAGGAGAAGAACTGAGATGGAGGGAGAGGGGAATAAAGGGGGGGGGTGCTCTGATGGAGAGAGAGGGGAATAGAGAGAAAGAGATAGGAAGAGCCCTCTGATGCTTTGGCTTTTATGGCCAATTTCACTTTGCCAACTTCACAACAACCTTGTCTTGTTTGTAGTTTGTGTGTGAGCGTGTGTGTATGCGGGTGCATGTGTGTGCGCACACGTATGTGTATGCGTGCCTGTGTGTCTGCGTGCGCGTGTGTGTTTGCATGCGTGGGTGCACGTCCCATCCCTTCATGACTGAAACATCCATTTGTGTGTGTGTGTGTGTCACAGGTGCAGCGCTCGCGGAACAAGCAGATGCGGGAGATGTTCCCCGAGGGTTTTGGGATCCATCACGCAGGCATGCTGCGCCCGGACCGGACCCTGATGGAGAACATGTTCTCCAGGGGCTACCTGAAGGTTCTCGTGTGCACCGCCACACTGGCCTGGGGAGTCAACCTGCCCGCCCATGCTGTCATCATTAAGGTAAGACGTGTGTGTGTGTGTGTGTGTGTGTGTGTGTGTGTGTGTGTGTGTGTGTGTGTGTGTGTGTGTGTGTGTGTGTGTGTGTGTGTGTGTGTGTGTGTGTGTGTGTGTGTGTGTCTGTCATACTGTGTGTCATAATGTGTGTCATACTGGTGTGAGTGGTTACTCTGCCTGCCCACGCAGTCATTAGGATTAGACGTGTGTGTGTGTGTGGGCAGTAGCATTTCGGTGTTACTAATAGCCACACTTGCACTGGGAGTCAACCTGCCCATTTAGTTTAGACGTGGGTGTGTGTGTGTGTGGGTGGTGTGTGTGTCTGTGTGTGTGTGTGTGTGTGTGTGTGTGTGTGTGTGTGTGTGTGTGTGGGTGTGGGTGGTGCCTAAGCTCCAACTCCTTGACACAGACATGACCATGATAGGAAACATGTTCACACATGCTGTCAACATTGGCTTGTGCTCCCGCCCGCCTCCCCCACCCTGTGGTCTCCAGGGCACACAGATCTACGATGCCAAGCGGGGCGCGCTGGTGGACCTGGGCATCCTGGACGTGATGCAGATCTTCGGGCGCGCCGGTCGGCCACAGTTCGACAAGTATGGCGAGGGCACCATCATCACCACCCATGACAAACTGAGCCACTACCTCACACTGCTCACCCAGCAGAACCCCATTGAGAGCCAGTTCCTGCAGAGCCTCGCAGACAACCTCAACGCAGAGGTGAGCGCACACACACATATATACACACACACGCACACACACACACACACACACACTCACAGACACACACACTCTCAAGATGATGGCTCAAACCCAAAATGAACGCACAAACACAGTGACACAGGGCACATGTATGCACACAAACGCACACACAGAGAGTGACACACACTCATCAAGATGAAGGCAGAAACACATAAAACACACACACACACACACACAAACACACTAATAGTTGAACTGTAAAGGTGTAAATCACTTTGCAACACTTTGCAACTTTGCAACACATCAAAGTCACAAAAACAGGCAAATTGGCATGCACACACACACACACACACACACACACACACATAAACACACATGAACATACATAAACCCCCCCCCACACACACACACACACACACAGACGAACATAAAGAACACCCACACGCACATCACACACAAACGCGTATGTATGCACAGTGTTTTGTTTCAATTCCAAAGTGCCTAATGTGTTTCTGTAATACCTTGAATAATGTCTCTATTCATTTTGTAATAACAGCATTTCTGTGCCACAGGCCTGCAGTTATGGTGATGTGAGCAAAATCAGCAGTGGCCATCTGGTTGCCTGCTAGTCTAGTGACTGACCACTGGGTGGCTGCAGCATAGTGTTCACTCCCAGTGGAGCTGACAAGATATGCCACCAGGTGGCGCCAGAGGACAAGAATTAGAAGTCTCCTTTTTGTGGTAGAGGATTCAGTGTTGTTAGACGGAACATGACTTTAGGATACTTGGCTGTATAAGTCGGTAAGCACACTGTCTTTCTCCTCTCTGGTGCTCCCTCGTTCTTCAGGTGGCCCTGGGGACGGTGACGAATGTTGAGGAGGCGGTGAAGTGGCTCAGCTATACCTACCTGTTTGTGCGCATGAGGGCCAACCCATTGGCCTACGGCATCAACTACAAAGCCTGCCAGGTACCTCACAAACTCTCACCACACACACACACACATGCACACACACACACACACACACACACACACACACACACACACACACACACACACACTCACACACACACACATACATACACACAAACACACACACCTGTCTTACCCCAGTTGCAGCCTGTCCTCACCAGTTTCATCTTACCCTCCGTAGACTCCATATGATCTCTCTGTGAGCCGGGCAGGCCAACCCACTCTCCGTACACTTCCCTCACACTGCCTAGTCTTTTTCTAACAATCTGCCCTGAAACGTAGTCTCAGTTGATCTGGGTACTCTTAGTGGAACGAATGAGAGAAGAAAAGAGATGTGTAATAGGTTTGATATTTAAGGGTAAGCATCTCGTGTTGGGCTTGATATGTGGTGTGCAGCACGGCGCTGTCTATGTAACCACTTAACTGCCTGGGTAGCGTTAGACCTGTGTGTGTGTGCGTGTGCGTGTGTGTGTGTGTGTGTGTGTGTGTGTGTGTGTGTGTGTGTGTGTGTGTGTGTGTGTGTGTGTGTGTGTGTGTGTGTGTGTTAGACCCGTGCGAGCTAGAGTGATTACTGACGGCCATGCTCACGCATGCACTGTAATTACAGTCACAGGAAGCGGACAGTTATGTCGTTTCTTTTTCTCCCTCACTGGCATTATGACATTATGTACAAAATTAGAAGCTGAGAGGTTCAAGTGTTTTCATTAAAGGAAAATAAACAAGCTTGAATGGTGTTACCGGGCAGGTTAATTCATCCAAGGCAGGTGCAGATCAGACTAGAGAGTGAAGTCTGGACCACCGCCTGAATGTTTAAAGGATTGCCCGTCGGCATTATAAACAAGCCAATAGAGTTTCATTACAAACATGGTGGCAATACGGAATCTCTAATGACAACCCCTTTTTAAACTCTTTTGTGACAAGTGGGAGAGCACACGGCAGAGTCATTGTTGGGCAAGTAATGAGTACGTCTCAAGTCCTAACGATGAAGTCCCGAGTCAAGTACCAAGTCAGGGCAGAGAAGTCCCAAACTAAAGTCCAAGTCTGAGTGCTTAACCTTATGATTCAAGCCCCGAACAAGTCATGGTGCACTCTTCGACTCATTTAATTCTCTTGCATCCTTGCCTGCAGAGTAACAGCTAGTGTATTAAATGAGCAGAAATGGTGAATGCCTTTTAAAATGTTTATTCTTTTAAAATAAACTTTTGAAATGAGAGGCTGATTAAACTGCATGGTTTCAAATTAACACATATTATTAAACTGTTGACTTTAAATTAAAATGTTTTGAAGGGCTAATGATGATAAGCAACCCAAAGGCTAACAAAGTTTTCTTCATTTTCTCACTGAGTGTTACTAAATACTGACTTTGATCCATTCCAACAGTCATGGTAATGAATCAACTTGAATTGAGGGGGTGAGTAAGGTTGTATGAGGTGAGTGAATGAATGAGTGAGGTGTGTCTGGTGATTGAAAAATTGAGTGAGGTCCATGTGGATGAGTGAGTGAGTGAATGAATGAGTGAGTGAGGTGTGTGTGGGTGAGTGAATTAATGAGTGAGTGAGGTGTGTCTGGGTGAGTGAATGAATGAGTGAGTGAGTGAGTGAGTGAAGGAATGAGTGAGTGAGTGAGTGAGTGAGGTGAGTGAATGAGTGAGTGAGTGAGTGAGGTGAGTGAATGAGTGAGGTGTGTGAATGGATGAGTGAGCTGAGTGAAGGAATGAGTGAGTGAGTGAGTGAGGTGAGTGAATGAGTGAGGTGTGTGAATGAATGAGTGAGGTGTGTGAATGAATGAGTGAGCTGAGTGAAGGAATGAGTGAGTGAGTGAGTGAGGTGTGTGAATGAATGAGGTGTGTGAATGAATGAGTGAGGTGTGTGAATGAATGAGTGAAGTGTGTGTGGGTGAGTGAGTGAATGAATGAGTGAGGTGTGTGTGTAGGCAAGTGAGTAAATGAATGAATGAGTGAGTGAGGTGAGGTGAGTGAGTTGCTTTTACAGTATGGATGTGTCAGACATTTGTGCGCGATGAGGACGTAGTATTATGGCTAAGACCCTGATAGCCAATGACCAGATCAGACTGTCACAAGAGCTTTTTGTTAAGGGTGTGTTGGATTCAAAAACTCTGCTCCTTGTGTCCCCAAAAACTCAGAAATGTTTTTGTGTGGATCACAAAAAATGATCCATTGCATCTTAAAGAAATAGTAGAAAAGGTTTTTTCAAAGCTGTTTAAACTGTCTAGTTTTAGAACTCGAGTTAAGTGTTTAAAGCTTCTAAGCCGGTACCTGAGTAATCAGTTCTGTAGTGTAGTGAGCGGTGGAGGCCCGAGCATTCTTGTTCTATTTCTACAAGGCGAGTCTTGGTTAGTTTAGCTAGAGTAAACTAGACCCATATGCCACAGTCCCTCCAGGATCTTGCAAGGGTTTGTGGTGGTTGTTGTGACCAAAAGTGAGTGAATTTGCCGTGGGCTGATAAATTGTACAAATTGTTGCGATTTTGAGTTAATTTGATCACAATTAATGCAAAAATTCCATTACTTTTGCAAATAATAGAATAAAGGACAATTGCAACCCGCAATTACGGGAAATTCTTGAATTTGCCCAAGCCTACAAAATCCTGGAGGGACTGATCACACTAGCTCTTGCTAGCTTAATCCATGGCTTACCAAAGATGACTGCATGGATAATTAGGCTTAATTTAGGGGTCTTTGTGCAGCCCTAAGTGTTGAACAAAGTTGGAATGTTGTTTCTTCACCATCTGTAATGTTGGTCCCGCATGTTTTACATGTTGCCATCTGTTTGCCATTTATAACAGTGTAGTCTTTGAGACCCAATCCAATAACCCGAGGTACCATTTTTCTTGTCTGCCTGCGAGCCAGTGCTGGGCACGCAATGCTATCACTGTTCACAGGGGGCTTCACTGAAGTCCCATCTGGGCAAGAATATCAGGAAATAGCTGCACCTTTTTTTCAGGAGATAAATAAAATGTATAATTTGACCTATGAAATATGTCAAGTCATTACAAATCAACGCGGTAAAGTTCGGGTGTATAGAGTTTAAAGTATACAGCGTAAAGAGAGGTATCACCTACAGGCCATCCCCAGCCAAGTCCAGCAACCTGGACCAGCTAATCCTAGTTTCTCTGTAGTCTCTGGTGACTCTCTGACCTGTCTGCCCTAACCCCCCAGATGGACCCTGGGCTAGACCTGTACCGGAAGGAGCTGGTGGTGGAGGCCGGACGGAAGCTGGACAAGGCCCGCATGATCCGCTTCGAAGAGCGCACCGGGTACTTCCACTCCACTGACATGGGCCGCACCGCCAGTCACTTCTACATCAAATACAACACCATTGAGGTAAGACACCTCACACTTCTACATCAAATACAACACCATTGAGGTAAGACACCTCACACTTCTACATCAAATACAACACCATTGAGGTAAGACACCTCACACTTCTACATCAAATATAACACCATTGAGGTGAGACACCTCACACTTCTACATCAAATACAACACCATTGAGGTGAGACACCTCACACTTCTACATCAAATACAACACCATTGAGGTGAGACACCTCACACTTCTACATCAAATACAACACCATTGAGGTAAGAGCTCACACTTCTACATCAAATACAACACCATTGAGGTAAGACACCTCACACTTCTACATCAAATACAACACCATTGAGGTAAGACACCTCACACTTCTACATCAAATACAACACCATTGAGGTGAGACACCTCACACTTCTACATCAAATACAACACCATTGAGGTAAGAGCTCACACTTCTACATCAAATACAACACCATTGAGGTGAGACACCTCACACTTCTACATCAAATACAACACCATTGAGGTGAGACACCTCACACTTCTACATCAAATATAACACCATTGAGGTAAGAGCTCACACTTCTACATCAAATATAACACCATTGAGGTGAGACACCTCACACTTCTACATCAAATATAACACCATTGAGGTGAGACACCTCACACTTCTGCATCAAATATAACACCATTGAGGTGGGACAGCTCAGACTTCTACATCAAATACAACCCCATTGAGGTGAGACACCTCACACTTCTACATCAAATACAACACCATTGAGGTGAGACAGCTCACACTTCTACATCAAATACAACACCATTGAGGTGAGACAGCTCACACTTCTGCTTATACATCAAAGACAGCCCCATTGAGGTGAGACAGCTCATACAGCCACGGCCAGTGCTGTGTGAGGGTGAGGTGTGTAGAGGTGGCTACAGAGGCTATGTCACCAGATTGCCTGACCTCAAGCAGGTCTCAGCAGAGTCCTGTAAACAGCAGGCACAACACGGTGCACTTCACAACACGGTGCACTGAACAAATGGTTATGGAACAAAACAGATGCAGATTAGTTTTAATTGGATAGGATTTATGAACTATGGCAAGTAACAGAACCTGAGTCACCTGCACACAAAGAGAATGGCTATGTTGTTGTCCTCTCCCCCTCTCTCTCTACCCTCTCTCACTCTCTCTTCCTATCCCCCTCTCCATATCCATCTCTCTCTCCCTCTATCCCCCTCTCCTTCCCTGTCTCTGTCTCTCTTCACATGACAGACGTTCAATGAGATGTTTAGCGCCCAGAAGACGGAGGCAGATATCTTGAGCATCGTGTCCAAAGCGGAGGAGTTTGAGCAGGTTAAGGTGAGTTGGACGGGAATCCACCGGGTCTGGTCTGCTCAGAGCCGAGGAGGAAGTGAGGCTGATACCCAGGCTTATGTCGGCACTCTGTTCAGACCACACTGACAGAGCTAGTAAACTTGAGCCGTAAAGTCATCACAATTTCACAGATTCACCCATGCTGGTCACATAACACAGTATTTCATTGTGTGTCTGTGTGTGTGTGTCTGTGTGTGTGTGTGTGTGTGTGTGTGTGTGTGTGTGTGTGTGTGTGTGTGTGTGTGAGATGATGTTTTGTCGGGTTAATAAGCCTTTGATGTGTGTGAACAGGTGCTTTAGGAGGGTACTGACTAAGAGCAGGTGATTGGTATTATTTATGTTTGATGATGTGTGCGGGGTCGGGGGGCTGGTGGTGTGGGGGTGTATGGTGGTGTGTGTGTTTGCAATTGGTGGCTGTCTGTGTGTGCATTTGATGCATATTTTCTGTTGATTATTTGTGTTTGATGGTTAAACATTGTGTGTGTGTGTGTGTGTGTGTGTGTGTGTGTGTGTGTGTGTGTGTGTGTCTGTGTGTGTGTGTGTGGTGTGGTGTGGTGTGTGTGTGTGTGTGTGTGTGTGTGTATAGGTGCGTGATGAGGAGACTGAGGAGCTGGAGAGGTTGCTGTGTGATGTCTGTCAGCTGCCCGCGGCAGGAGGGGTGGAGAACGGCTACGGCAAGATCAACATCCTCCTGCAGACCTACATCAGCCGCGGGGAGGTGGACAGCTTCTCGCTCATATCCGACCTGTCCTACGTGGCTCAGGTATGTATTCATACTGACACACACACACACATGCACACTGTGTATGCATGACCTTTGTTGAACTATAGGTTTCCATTGGCCGAGACTCAGTCAAACAGACACACACACACACACTTAGCGATGACGGCATACATTCATCCTTCATAAGGTGTGTCACACCACTGCAGTGTTCAGACACACAGACACTCCCACAGAGACACATTCATATTCACACACTCGCACTGGTTTCCGAAATGGTGTGCCTACACACATTGGCAGTCACTTTGGAACAAAGACACTTCCAGTTTACCAACAACTAAGGCTTTAGTAAGCAACTCACAACTACCCAGCTCTACCATGTAGCCTAGCCTAGAGGAGCCCAGAGACAGCATGTCATGTTCCCCCAGTACCCACGTCGCCACGCTGGCAGGGTGGCATGGAAGGGGCCTGCCAGCGCTAAGCCTGCCAGCTCCTTTCCAAACAACACACATCGGAGTCAGCCATCCCACCAGGCCCCCCAGCCGCCCGCGTGCCTACGGCTCTGCTCCGGGTGTCCAGAGCCATAAAGTTGTACCGCACCCGGCATGTCTGGAGATGTGGCTCCGTATTCTCAGCAGTTCTTTTGTTTTTTGGGTGCGGGGGGTGGGGGGGGGGGGAAGATAAATGTCCTTCATTAGCTGTCAGTGTTCATCTCATTCAAAGCCTCTTCCACAGACTTATGTTCATGAAAAGCGCATGACTTTATAAATCCGGAAATTAAGACTTTGGACGCCGCATGCTTTTCCCAGCCCCGGTGCCAGATCTCCCTTTGTGCTCTCTGTCTCTCTTTCTGTCTGTCTGACCGAGAGCTCTACGTCTTTCTCCTTCTTTCTCTTTCATTTATCTTTCCTTCCCTCTTGTGCTCTCTTTGTTTCTTTCTCCACTATTCCTCTCTTCCTCTCTCTCTTCTCTCTCTCTCACCTCTCCTCTCTCTCTCTTTCCTCCTCTCATCCTCTCTCTTCTCCCTCTCTCCCTTCCCTCTCGTCTCTCTCACTCTCTCTCTCTCCCCCCTCCCCTCTCTCTCTTCCTCTCTCTCTCTCTCTCTCCATCTTGCTCGCTTTCTCTGCCTGTCTCTCTGCTGAAGCCATCTCGGCCGTGCTCCTCTCTCTCCCCCGCAGTAACGGGTTCCATGTGTGTGAATAGCTGAAATAGCTGGGCCAAATTCCCTCTTTGCTCCTAATTCGCCTGATTTCAGATGTGTGCTGCTTGGGAGCGCGGCTCCGTCCAAACGGCGCTGATCTCAAATCCAGACCGTAGGCCCTTCTGTGAGCACGCGCTCCACTCCTCTCTCTGCCTCGCTCCCAGAGACGCTCCCAGAGACCCGGGAGGGGGAGAGGGAAAAGTGGAGAAACTGGAGAGAGAGAGAGAGAGCAGGGGTGGAAGTATGAGGGGAAATAGGGCTAACGGGACGTATTCGTCTTGTAAAGGTGCAAAATGAAGTTGTTTGTTGTGCTCTCTTTTAGAGCAGTGATAATACCCTTCTGACAGAACAGTAGGCCTGTTCCTCATTCTTTGTCTGTGGTGTTTTCTATGCATTTGTGTATATGCATAGAATACACACATCAATTTTAAATCAACTAGAAGACGGTACATTATAGGGATATTGTGGACCATTGTCTTTAAATCATGCCTACAGAGTGACATGATTGCTGTCAGTATTAAGATGTTTGATCAGAACAGAAGGTACACATTGTATCTTGAAGAGAGATTTTGGTGAAATAAAGAAAGGGTGCCTCAGGGATGGAGAGATCAGAAGAGAAGAGCGGACGAGTGCAACGGGAGTGTTGGGGTAAAAGAGACACAGAGAGATAAGGGTAGAGCAGCTCTGTCAGCTCAATGGATTTACCAACAGTAGTGGATTTACCTCTGCTGTTTTCAACTATGCAAGAGCACACACACACACACACAAACACACACACACATTCTCTCTTTCTTTAACATACACACTCAAGTGATGTCTCTCTCTCTCACACACACCACACCACACACACATACACACTTACACGCACTCTGTCTCTCTCACAGACACAGACACACACAGACATACACTAACACACTCTGTCTCGCTCTCACACACAAGCACACACACACACACACACACACGCACACACACTCACTCTCATACATAGCTCAGCTTTAGGCCTGATCCCCCACAGGCTGTCCACACAATGTATTATCAGTCCAGGCTCGCATCAGGCACTTTTACTGACTATCCCCACGATGGGTGTTTCAAAGCGTCCACTCTCCGCTTGCCCCCACCCTAAAACACACACACACACACACACACACACACACACAAATTGCTGAACACTCAGAGAAAGCTGTCAGAGACCAGGGAGGCCCCCCATAACCAGCACCAGACACACATCTGCTGCAGCAGGTGGCCGCCCCCCTCCCTCAAAGACTCCCCCCCACCCCACCCCACCCAAACCCACCCCACCCTCTGAACCATCCCCACACATCTGCATCCTTCATCCAGACCTGACCAATCCATCAGATCACACCCAGGCTAGGCCAGGCCAATCCATCAGCGCTCGGCTGCACGTTAGCCCTCCAGCCCAAGCTCATAGAAATCCCTGCCATCAGTCAAGCGGCCGGGAAGCTGATGTGGTGGAAGTGTGAACGCATGGGCCTAACAGGCTAACAGCCCAGCCTCGGATCACAGCACAGCTCTCAACTCGCCTCATTTTGCTGGCAGTCAGACATCATTAATCAAACTGGAGTTTCTGAGAGCAGCATGAAAAAAAAGATTTCTGATAAAAAGAAATGGTGTTCCTCTACTGCACTAGATATGAATGTAAAACATATCCTTCAAGGCACCTTTGGCTTTATCACGTCCTTCATTTCCTCTTCATTTTGCCTTGTATCTGGTATTGAAGCACTTATAGATCTGTGAATCCATGAATAAATCTGTTTAATATTTGCCTGAAAAATTAATGGATCTCTGTTCGTGTGCTAACAGACTATGGCTATAACCACTTGTCATTAGCTGGACAGAAGTTTCTAATGTCTGGAGACTTCTAATTTAACTGACCTCTAAACCTTTATCCTTCTCCTGCTCTCTGCCTCTCCCTTTCCTTTTTGATCCTGTTCTTTCCCCTTCCTCCTTCACTCTCTCTCTTTCTCTCTCTCTTCTCTCCCTCCCCCTTTCTCAGAACGCGGCACGAATCGTGCGAGCGCTGTTCGAGATCGCCCTGCGTAAGCGCTGGCCGGGCATGACGTTCCGCCTGCTGAACCTGTGCAAGGTGATTGACAAGCGCCTGTGGGGCTGGGCACACCCCCTGCGCCAGTTCGCCATGCTGCCCCACACCGTGCTGGGCCGCCTGGAGGACAGGAACCTCAGCGTGGACATGCTCAAGGAAATGAGCGCGGATGAGATCGGTGAGACACAGTAGTCATGCCCATCGCTGTATGCGTTTGCTATAACGCAGAATGTTGAGAGCGTAATACAACAGTTTGGTTCCGGTTGAACAATTTATTAATTTCTGATTGGACAAGAGTCAGTACATGAGTGAGGACAACCCCACGCAGACTTTTCACCGCTAGTAATCACTGCGGGTTTCATATATCCTTTCACCGTGGAATTCCCTCCATGAACATTACATTCATTTAAAGCGAGAGTGAGCATCCATTCCACTGTCTTTTCTTTCTCTCTCTCTTTCTCCCTGTCCCTCTCACTCTGTCTTTCCCTCTCTCTCTCCCTATATGTCTTTCTTTCCCTCTCCCCATCTCCCCCTCTCTATCTCTCCCCCCCTCTCTCTCTCTCCCCCTCTCCCTCTCTCTCCATCCCCCCCCCTCTCTCCCCCTCTCTCTCTCTCTGCTGCAGGTCACATGCTGCACCATGTGAACATTGGGCAGAAGGTGAAGCAGGCCGTGCACCAGATCCCCGCCATCCTCATGGAGGCCAGTATTCAGCCAATCACGCGCACCGTCCTCAGGGTGCGCCTCACCGTCACCCCTGACTTCCGCTGGAACGACCAGGTAGCCATGACAACCACCTGACGCACTGACAGAGACACCAGGGCACACTTGTGTGTGTGTGTCTGTGTGTGTTTGTGTGTGTGTGAGTAAATTAAATGATGTGTGATGTGTTTTTGTGAGACCTTAAATAAGTATGCACATGGTCTGGACACCTCTTTCTCTCTGCTGCATACACACACACACACACACACACACACACACACACATACACACAGACACACCGACACAGACACACACACACACACACACAATAAGAGACACTGGTTCATTGATGCTTGAGAGGTTTAATCTGTCAGGCCCTCCCTTGTATTTAAGAGCACAAAGACACCAGTGGTGCTTCCACTCCCCCTATTATAGTCTGTGTGTGTGTGTGCGTGTGTGTGTGAGTGTGGGTGTGAGTGTGTGTGTGTGCGTGCGTAGGTGTGTGTGTGCGTGTGTGTGTGTGTGTGTGTGCGTGTGTGTGTGTGTGTGTGTGTGTGCGTGTGTGTGTGTGTGTGCGTGTGTGTGTGTGTGTGTGTGTGTGTGTGCGCCCCCACAGATGGTTCCTGAGGGTCCTTGTGAGGCAGATCAGGCCTGTGAGTGTCACTGGAGCGTTGAGCATCTGCCTACAGATTCAGCCCAATCCCCCTCACCTCTTCTCCTCTTCTACCCCTCCTCTCTTCTTCTCTACTCTTCTCCTCTCCTCTCTCTTCCCATAAAACAGCAATAAAATAAAAAAACAAACATTTGTTCAAATGTTTTTGGCAACTAACTGTATAATTAGTGGAATAATGTATAGCTGCGTGCCAGGGTTCTATTTGTCCTTTCAAAATGTATTTTTTAAGGACTGGCAGTCTACACATTATGGCTTGGTTTGGTTTAGATATGTGTAAATTAATACAATTATCAGATGTCCACAGATATGAATTTTTCATTTGTATTTATTGAATTTTTCTGGCCCTCAGAGAAGCGCTATAATATTGTGTATGTTCCTGTTGGTCACAGATACCTCTCCTCACTAATTTTCTTATTCTCATTATTTAACTTAAATGTTTATTAATGTATAATCTGTATTTAACTGTAGTCTTTATTATTATCTTTATTGTTTTAAATCTTCATCTCATCCTGGTTTCATCCTTTTGCGTCATTCAGTCAGACTTTCAGTTAAACTTTCAGTTCAGCAAACTTCAGCGTAATGTAACTTTAACCAAAGCGTTTAAGCATAGAGTTCACCGTGGACTAAACATACAACTAAACATTAAACTACCTCTGTGTCTGTCTGTCTGTCTGTCTGTATGTCTGTCTGTCTGTCTGTTCGCTTTCTTCTTCTTTCCTTCCCTTTCTGCATTTCTTTCTCTGCCCCCCCCCCCCCCCCCCTCATCTTCACTCTTCCCCTTTTCCTCTCTCCCCTTAATTCCCTCTCTCGCTCCCTCCATCTTTCTCTCTTAATTCAATTCAAAGAAGCTTTATTGGCATGAATGTTTTGGAACACTTGCCAAAGCTGATTTAACACATACATATTACACAAATTACATACATAGAAGGACAAATATAATGAACAGAATTGATACAATACAAATAATGATACGTTAAAACAACAAAAGATGATTGGCATTTTGTTCTTTTTGGTTGTTGCTATTTGTGGCCTTTTGTGTGCTACGTATTAAGCAGTTCGGTTGGCAAAATCTTTGTCTTCACCAAGTATGTATGGCAATTTTGCCTCATTTGGGAGAGTGAAAGTTTGGGATGATGAGACTGATCCTATCAAATTAAACTTTTAAACGTTTCGTATTTGGGGCATTCCATGAGGAAGTGTACCTCTGTCTCCACGGCCCCCAGACTGCATTGCATCTCTCTCTCTCTCTCTCTCTCTCTCTCTCTCTCTCTCTCTCTCTCTCTCTCTCTCTCGGGTGTGTGTGTGTGTGTGCCTGTGTTTGTTTGTGTGCATGCATGGATATACAGTCATGGACGAAAATGTTGGCACCCTTGCAATTCTGTCAGATAATGCACCACTACTCCCAGAAAAGAGTTGCAATTACAAATACTTTTGTATTCACATGTATTTACTTAGTTTGCATTGGTAAAACACAAAAAATCTGACAAATAATGCCAAATCTGACTTTATTCCACATAAAACTCAAAAAAGGGCCGGACAAAATTGTTGGCACCCTTAAGAAATAATTGTATTTTAGGCATGTAATTCTCCTTTAATCTTTATTTAAACTCACCTGTGGCGAGCCACAGATGCTGGTAATACAGAAATCACATTTGCAACCAGTTAAAATGGAGCAAAGTTGACTCAACCTTTGTGTTGTGTGTCTGTGTATACCGCGATGAGCATGGGGAAAAGAAAGAAGAGCAAACAATTGTCTGAGGATTTGAGAACCAAAATTGTAGAAAAGCATGGACAATCTCAAGGCTACAAGTCCTACTCCAGAGATCTTAATGTTCCTGTGTCCACTGTGCGCAGTGTCATCAACAAGTTTACAGCCCATGGCATTGTCACTAACCTCCCTGGATGTGGAAGGAAGAGAATTGATGACAGAATGCAACAAAAGATTGTTTGAATGGTGGATAAATAACCTAGAACAACTTCTAAATAAATTCAAGCTACCCTGCAGACAAAGGGTACAACGGTGTGAGCTTGCACTATCCGTCGCCATTTGAATGAAATGGGATGCTATGCCAGACTTGAGTTTAACAAAACTTTCTTGGGGAAGCCAAAATCATTCTGGGAGAACGTCCTGTAGATAGATGAGACCAAAGTAGAACTTTTTGGTAAAGTAGTGTACAGACAACGAAATGAGGCCTTCAAAGAAAAGAACACGGTCCCTACAGGCTAATATGGTGGAGCTGGACCAATGTTTTGGAGTTGCTTTGCTGCTTCTGGAACCTGGCGCAATGTAGGGCCCAGTGTCAGAAAGTTGGGTCTCCGTCAGAGGACATGGGTCTTCCAGCAGGACAATGACCCATAGCACACTTCAAAAAGTACCCAGAAATGGTTAAGACAAAGCACTGGAGAGTTCTGAAGTGTCCGAGATGACTCCAGATCTTAATCCCATAGCACAACTGGGGCATGATCTCAAATCAGTAGTTGGCAGAAGGCACCCTTCAAATGTGAGAGACCTGGAGCAGTTGGCAAAAGAAGAGTGGTCCGAAATTCCAGTAGAGAGGTGTAAGACACCTCATTAATGGTTACAGGAAGCAATTGATTTCAGATATTTGTATTTCTTTATTTTTAAGGGTGTTCTCCCCATTATAAAGTTGAGGGTGCCAATAATTTTGTCCAGCCCTTTTTTGAGTTTTATGTGGAATAAAGTCAGATTGGGCATTATTTCTCAGATTTTTTGTGTTTTTCCAATGCAAACTAAGTAAATAAACATGTAAATGCAAAAACATTTGTAATTGCAACACTTTTCTGGGAGAAGTGGTGCATTATCTGACAAAAGTGCAAGGGTGCCAACATTTTCGTCCATGACTGTATGTGTGTGTGTGTGTGTGTGTGTGTGTGTGTGTGTGTGTGTGTGTGTGTGTGTGTGTGTGTGTGTGTGTGTGTGTGTGTGTGTGTGTGTGTGTGTGTGTGTGTGTGTGTGTGTGTGTGTGTGTGTGTGTGTGTGTGTGTGTTTTAGTCATGGGTGTTCTTCACACTTGCACATGTCCGTTGAAGACAGAGGTCTTCTTCTCATAGTGGGGGGTCGGGATGTGTTGAGCAGATCCTCCAAGTCCAGTTTCATCCTGTTGGTGTTTCTTCACAACTCACATCCAAGTCACCTCAGATAGTGGCAATCATAGGCCTTGAGAACAGCAGTTTGGATAATGTGAAGATGCTATGAAAAAAATAGTCCTGACTAAATGGTTCAGTGTCAGTTAATAGCAAGCACATTTTTCTGTGTCATGAAGAGTTTTCCCATTTGCTCATCAGAATGAGATGTCGCTGTAGATGAGTGACGTGTGGGCTGTTTGTGACAGTGACTGATTTTGTAATTGGATGGCCAGCTGGCTCAATTACTGTGGTTGGCTGGTTGGTTAGCAGTCAGTCATTGCGCGACTTTAGCACTGCCGCCAATCCCCACTACGTTTCACACATCTCCCTTGTTAATGCCAAGATGATCCAGGTCAGGTAGAGGCCGTGACAGCCTGGGAGATGGACAGGGATCATGGGAAAATTATCCCAGAGACGGGAACGTCGCCTCGGGCGGGAATAGGAGGCCCATTGTAACCGTGGCGAGTGGAGCTCGGAAGAGAGGATGAGCTGGGAAGATGGATGCTTGTGTCTGATTAGCGATGCGTGCCGTGTCCATGGGAGAGATGTAATGCAAAACCCACCCAGCCATGGGCGCGGGGGTGGGGGTTGAGTCAGTACATACAAGGCCGTGTGGACACAGAGACACGGACACACACATACATGATTTTACTGTATAACTTGATATTCTAAGAGGGTTCCATGCTCGCCTTGCAAACCAAAGCTGTGAGCAATAAGATGCCTTTTAGTTATTATAATGAACCTTCAGTCTAGCACTGTTTTAGTCCAGTAATGTACTCATAAAATCGACATGTCTATGTAATAAGATCCCTTGCAGACTTTGCACTACCCTGCTCTTTATTAAGCTATAAGCTTTAATATTCAACTCATGTAAGGCCCCTGTCTCAATGCCACTACTCTGGAAAAGTAGGTTTTGCTAGAGAATTAGTATGAGGCTGTACCAGCGGTCATCGCGCCGCCGTTAGTCATAGCTGCATATTCATTATGAGTGTGTAAAGCACAACCCGCTCTCTGCCCCCTCAGATGCACGGCTCAGTGGGGGAGCCCTGGTGGCTGTGGGTGGAAGACCCCGTCAACGACCACATCTACCACTCTGAGTACTTCATGCTGCAGAAAAAACAGGTGGGCTATTTAAGTGTGTATGGGTGTGAGGTGTGTTTTTTTTTTTTGCTAAAGTGTGTGTGTGTGTGTGTGTGCATCTGCTTGCATGCATGTTTAAAGCACTCTGGAATGTTCTAAAGCGAGGGTAGCCTGCAGTAGATTTGTAGTCTTCTGGAGATTCTTAAAGAGGTAGTGCATACTTTTTTTTTTTGAGCTGTGAACTAAATGGTATGATTGGACCTTAATGAAACACATCAATTCTGGTGTTAAAATTGTCGAAATGAACATGCCAGACCCCCTCCCCCAAGCCCCTTGCCCACTCTTTAGCATTTTCAATTTTTTAAGACCCGGAGGTGAAGTTACACTGAAGCTTCTTTTATTCCAGTGTTCATGGCAATGAATTAGTCCCATGGAGCGTAGACCAGTTGTTAACTTAAAAGGAGTTGAGTTTAACTCTTACTATACTTTTGACCTTGAGTGTGAAAGTTCAGCTTAAGTTCAGGTGAGCTAGATTTTACAGTGTGAATGGCAGTGGTATGAATGGGAATTGAATCGAGTTGCTCTCCATCGCCCCCAGGTGGTGACAAATGAGCCGCAGCAGGTGGTCTTCACCATCCCCATCTTTGAGCCCATGCCTACCCAATACTACATCAGAGCCGTGTCTGACCGCTGGATCGGATCGGAGGCTGTGTGCATCATCAACTTCCAGCATCTCATACTGCCTGAAAGACACCCACCTCACACAGGTAAATAATGTCATTTACACACATACACACACACACACACACATGTTCACACAGAGAATCTCATTATGCCTGACAGTCACCTACTTGATAGTGGTCCGCCTGTGTGTGTGTGTGTGTGTGTGTGTGTGTGTGTTTTTGTGTGTTTGTGTGTGTGTGTGTGTTACAGAGTTGCTGGACCTGCAGCCGTTGCCCGTCACCGCTCTGGGTTGCCCCGAGTATGAAACCATCTGCAAGTTCAGCCACTTCAACCCCATCCAGACGCAGATCTTCCACACTCTCTACCACACCGACACCAACGTGCTGCTGGGGGCGCCCACCGGCTCGGGCAAGACCGTTGCGGCAGAGCTGGCCATGTTCAGGGTGTTCAACAAGTACCCCGGCGCAAAGGTGGTCTACATCGCCCCTCTCAAGGCCCTGGTCAGAGAGAGGATAGAAGACTGGAAAGTCAGGATAGAGGAAAAACTAGGTCGCAAGTGAGTCTCTCTGTGTGTGTGTGTGTGTGTGTGTGTGTGTGTGTGTGTGTGTGTGTGTGTGTGTGTGTGTGTGTGCGTGTGTGTGTGTGTGTGTGTGTGTGTGTGTGTGTGTGTGTGTGTGTGTGTGTGTGTGTGTGTGTGTGTGTGTGTGTGTGTGAGCGAAGGAGTGAGCGAGAGAGAGAGAGAGAGAAGGAAAGTGTGTGATTCTGCATCTTTTGTTGTGAGGATGTATCTCAGTACCTGTGAACATCTATATATCTTTCTTTGCCTTCTCTCTCTCTCTGTCCCTCTCTCTTCTCTCTCTCTCTCTCTCTCTCTCTCTCTGTCTCTCTCTCTCTCTCTCTCTCATTGTCCCCCTCTTTTCTCTTCTCCCCCCCTCTCCCTGGCAGGGTGGTAGAGCTGACCGGTGATGTGACTCCTGACATGCGGTCTATCGCTAAGGCGGACCTGATCGTCACCACGCCGGAGAAGTGGGATGGCGTGAGCCGCAGCTGGCAGAACCGCAGCTACGTGCAGAAAGTGGCCATCCTCATCATAGACGAAATCCATCTACTCGGTACACGCACACACGCACATGCACACACACACACACACACACACACACACACAGACTATGTAGGCAGACAGAACTTTTTTCATCTATATATACACACACACATAGGCTCTCGATCACACTTGGCACTCAAGTCACACACAACCAGCACACACACATACACGTACGGACATAATCTCTGTCAGCAATTCACCATTTAAGTAAAGCTGTGAATGCTTCCTGTATGTAGACTACAGCATGTATAGTTGTGTATAGTTGTGGCTAGTATGTCCATACTCCACCTGCTGGTGCATTCATTGCCACAGTGGTGGAATAGAATAGGCATCTAGGAAGGGAAAATAGCGGCAGATTTGTCTGGATGAGATGGGTTCGTTGGCAACTGCATTTAGTTGTAGCCCTGTGGAGGACTGTTGTGGTTGGGTGGGTGGGGAGGCTCCAGTGCGATCCAGCTCCTCTGAGTGCAGAGACTAAGCAGGTTCCAGGCGTCTGCTGCAGCAGCAGCCACTCCAGCAGCTGATGTCGTCCTCTGAGCACCTCCTCAGCTGGGAGATGGGGGAGTAATGACAGCCATCAGCTGGTCTGCAGCTCAGTGGAGATGGATCCTGCTTACACTGGGCCCAGGGGAGCCCTGCAGCACAATGGCTTTCATATAATGCCACTGCCTAAATACCCCAACTGGGTTTATTTACAGTTTTTTAATTATTTTTTTCACAGGTGATTTGTACGTTATTGATTTGTTATTTCAGGAATGCCACCCAGTTTAAATGTTGTGCTTTTTATTTAATGTCAGTAATCAGCGTTGTATTTTTCAGCCAAACTGTTCATCAGTTTAGAAACAGCTACCCGCACGGTTTATTAGTTACGTCGTCCCAAAGCAGATTCCACTGATCTCAACTCAGATCGTACCATTATGTGTTCTCCATAGGGGAAGACCGAGGGCCCGTTCTGGAGGTCATAGTCTCCATTTTTATTTAATGTCAGTAATCAGCGTTGTATTTTTCAGCCAAACTGTTCATCAGTTTAGAAACAGCTACCCGCACGGTTTATTAGTTACGTCGTCCCAAAGCAGATACCACTGATCTCAACTCAGATCGTACCATTATGTGTTCTCCATAGGGGAAGACCGAGGGCCCGTTCTGGAGGTCATAGTCTCCAGGACCAACTTCATCTCCTCACACACCTCGAAGCCGGTGCGAGTGGTAGGGCTGTCCACGGCGCTGGCCAATGCTCGTGACCTGGCCGACTGGCTGGGCATCGGACAGGTGAGCTGTACTGCAGACTCTGTGTGCCAGTTTCCAGGAGGCATCACACACTATAAAGCTCACACACTTCTTTTTCACATCAGATCTGACTTTCATCAGGGTGAAATATGCTTTTGTGGTATAACTGCTTAATCTGGCTCGGGTTAAGTACCATACCTACTGTTGTGAACTACACACACGCTCGCGCACACACACACATGCACACATGCACGCACACATGCACGCACATACAGACTGTTGCGCACGTGTAGCCTGTCAACTTTTGACCTGTTCTGTGCGAGCGAGTTCAGCTCTTGTTCTGTGCCTAGGGCACGTCAGTGGTTTCTCTATCATTTCTCCAGGACAGATTGGAATCCACATATTTTCTCTGTCTAAAATTGCTCCCATCAGACCATCCAAGACGAGCAGGGGATATTGTTCTGCTTCATTTGCCGCCTGTCCTCTCAGATTGTCAATAATGCAGCGGTAGCGGGAGTCATTAGAGGGTGAGGGGGTCCGTTCTCGTCTTTAATTGGCAGGCTTTTGTTTCGGGAGGGGTGGGGCCACTCTTGAGTGCCAAGTGCAATCATCTGCAGCAATGCAGCCAGCCTCTTCGGTCAGTTCTAGATTATCAGAGTCATTTTAGAACCAAAGCCCTTAGATCCTCAGTTTCCCCACAGACAGCAGGAAATAAGAGAGATTTATTTTCTGTGTGTGTGTGTGTGTTTGGTATACTGTATCAGAGTCAATAGTGTGTGTGTGTATGTGTGTGTGTGTGTGTGTGTGTGTGTGTTTGTGCGCACGTGTTTGTACTTGTTTTCTGGATATTTGTTTAGTAGCAAGTACTGTTTGTATTGTCATACTTACTTACTTGCTGTTTGTGTCAATGTAGTATGTACATATGTATTGTGTGTGTGTATGCGTCCTGACATGTCTGTGTATCCATGATTGTCTGTGTCTGTCTAAACGTCCTTTTTACCGGCCGGTCCGTGCTTACACACACAGACACACACAGAGACACACACACACACACACACACACATAAACACACACACACACACACACACACACACACACACACACATAAACACACACACTTTAACTGTGGCAGCACAGACGCCATTTCTGCTCTCTCTCCGGGCCACAGGCGGCATCGGTTATGTAAACGTTGCTTCACTGTTGACAAGCGTCTTGTCCTGGCAGACTGATGGTACCGTGCATGAATGGGGAAAGGGGGGGTGAGGGTACTGGGGGGGGGGGGGGGGTTGGTCACTATAAATCTGAGGGGTTTGGGGGCTGGGGGGGTCACAGTGTGTGAGCTGCCCAATCCATTATCCAGGAGCTTAAATGTGTGCGCACACACGCGCGTGGGCCTCTGCCACTTGTGTGAGAGCGGCACTGGGACAGGCCACAATGGCTGCCTGTAATTACCCCCAGATGGGCTGCAGGGATGGGGCAGACAGCCAGCTGGTCTCTCCTGCTCTCACCCCTTCTGTCCTGCTGTCCTCCTCTCCTCTGTCTCTCTCTACCTCTTTTTCCTCTCCTGTCCTCTCTCTAGCTCTCTGTCCTCTTCTCTCATCTCTTTCTCCTCACCTCTCTCTCTAGCTGTCTCTCCTCCCCTCTCCTGTTCTTCTCCCTCTCTGTAGCTCTCTTTCCTCTCTCTCTCTCTAGCTTTCTTTCCTCTCCTCTCTCTCCTCTCCTCTGTCCTCCTATCTCTCTCTAGCTCTCATTCTCTGTATCTCTTGCTCTCTCAGGCTGTTTTTCTCTTCGTTTCTATCTCTCTGGCTCCCTCCTTCACTCTCTTCCCAACCTCAATCTTTCTCTTTCTCTCTCACTCCCTCTCTTTCTCTCTTGTGATTCCTTTATATTTCTCCATCCCTCACTTGATCACTGAGTCCTGCTCTCTTGCTATCTGTCTTTACCTCTGTCATTATGTTTATCCATCTATGTTCTCTTCCTTCTGTTATTCTCTGTGTTGTCTTGCTTGTTGACTGCATCTTTATCTTTGCATTCTGTATTGCATTCCTACTATAGGGGACAATAAGGTTCATCTCAATCTTAAACATCCCTCATGTTCCTTCTCTCTCTCTCCCTCTCTCCCTCTCCCTCTCTCTCTCTCTCTCTCTCTCTCTCTCTCTCTCTCTCTCTCTCTCTCTCTCTCTCTCTCTCTCTCTCTCTCCCTCTCTCTCTCCCCCTCCCTCTCCCTCCCTCTCCATCTCCCTCTCACTGTGTTTTGGAGTCCTCGATCCACGTGATGGTTCAATTAAGGGGATTTAAACGTCTTTCTCTCTCTCTCAGGTGGGCTTGTTTAATTTCCGTCCATCTGTGCGTCCCGTGCCGTTGGAGGTGCACATCCAGGGTTTTCCTGGGCAACACTACTGCCCCCGCATGGCCAGCATGAACAAGCCTTGTTTTCAAGGTACACACACACACACACACACACACACACACACACACACACACACACACACACACACTATTGACTCTGATACAGTATACCAAACATGAAGATGCATTCAGTGATGTTTAAATCAGTATACATAAGTGATGCCGAGTGCTGTCAGTAATGGCTTGTGTTCTGGCTTACTATGTCAATACACAAGTTATGTTCATTTACAAGTTTCAGTATCTATAAAATGTTCTAATGGAGGATCTTGGGATTTGTAGTTGCTGATTGCACTCCATCAGTAATGGCACCATTGCACACTAATATCCCCGCTCTACCCCCTCAGCCATCCGCAGCCACTCTCCAGCCAAGCCTGTGTTGATCTTCGTGTCGTCGCGGCGACAGACACGCCTGACCGCCATGGACCTGATGGCCTTCCTGGCGACCGAGGACGACCCCAAGCAGTGGCTCCACCAGGACGAGCGTGAGGTGAGCAGGCCGCATTTCACTTTCACTTTCAGATTTGTTCACAGGGCATCCTGGGTGGACAGTCAGCTATGTCCACTCCAAGCCCAATGAAGGTTGATCAGTGAAATTGGACAGAGTTGTAGACACCGTAACAGGATAAGGAGGCTCCATTGTGACTGCACACTGTTAAACACATAAGGGGAAATACTACACACTACCTGTGGCACCTAAGTGGTACCTGACTCATAATTACTGATTACTACAACAGTAGCTCCACTCAGCTACCCCCCCCCCCCCCCTCCCCTCTTCTTCTGACTCATCACCCTTCATTCCATATCTCCGTGCCAACCCTGCCACTCCATATCTCCATGCCAACCCTGCCATTCCATATGTCCATTCCGACCCTGCCATTCCATATCTCCATGCCAACCCTGCCATTCCGTATCTCCATGCCAACCCTGCCATTCCATATGTCCATGCTGACCCGCTGGACTCTCTTCATCCACTGGTGTTTTTTCTCTTATCTGTTCCTCCTCCCTTTGCCATCCCTCCCCTTAGCCCTCTCTGCAGTGTAATGGCGTTGATGGCCCAGCTCTGTTCCTTAAGCAATGGTTTTAGAGTAATTATGGAGCCAGCGCAAGGCCAACTTCTGTCGGAAAAGCCTGTGTCATCCTCCATTAGACTCTGTGGGGACCTTCGGATTATTTCAAGATGTGAACACAGGGCTTTTTTGGCTTACGGCTACTCACCCCCCCCCCCCCCCCCCCCCCCCAATTCTACTCTATACCAAGAATATGCTAATATTTTTACAGAACTCAATTACGCAGCCTTATGAGAAATGTACGCTTTGGTAATTACCTCAGCGATCAGACATCCTTTCTTTCCCTCTCAGCCCAAAATATGCAGGAGCTGCTTTTTTAGGAGAAGGGAGTGGTGCTGTGCCAAATGTGTGAGTGTGTCTCTCACACACACACGCACACACACACACACACACACACACACACACACACACACACAACCATACACACACAAACATACACACAAACACACAAGACAAACAAGTTACAAGGTACATTCATACTCATTTACACACACAAACACACACACATATACACACTCACACACACACACTCAGTCCCTCCTCGATCCATAATGAGTGTGACAGCAGAGAGTTAAGTGTGTTTCTCACTGCTATCCTCTCAGTGCTGAAGGTTTGTGTCCTGCTGTCATGGATGGTGTGGACTGGACTGCACACCAGCGGCCTCATAAACACAGTGCACATTAGTACAAATACACACACACATGCACACACACACACACACACACATGCACACCGGACACACAAACACACACACGCACATACACAAACATACACACACACTCACACACACACTCACTCACACACACACACACACACACACACACACACACACAAACACACAAGCATACACACGCGCAACATACACACACACACACAGGCGCACACACGCACATGCACATGCACATGCACATGCACATACACACACACACACACACACAGATACATTCACACTCATAGCTCTGATTGGCCTTGGCCCTGTAAGAAGTGAAACTGCCACCATGAAGCGCACACTAAGAGAGTGTATGAGGCCGTGCGCATGCGTGTGTGTGTGTTTGTGCATGTGTGCGCGTGTGCAGGGCAGTGCTCGTGTGTGTGTTCCAGTGATATATGTGGCTCCCCGCTGCTTCTCTTCACTGGGGCGTGTAGCATCTGGGGTCCCCACTGGGTGACTGACAGACGGGCCTCCGCTGGTTGTCTGTTTCACCGCAGGAGTCCAATCCTCTTCCCTCTCTCTATCCATCTTCCCTTTCCCCCCTTCTCCCTCCGCCCACCCTTTCGCTTCTATCTCTCTTCTCTCCTTCTCTCTTTCCCTCTTCCCACTCCGCCCTTGCGCTTCTATCTGTCTTTCCCTCTATCTTTTCTTTCCCTCTTCTCCCTCCACCCTTTCGCTTCTATCACTCTTCCCTCCTCTTTCTTTTCCTTGCCAGCATTTTTTCTCTCCTGCTGGAGCGGATGCACCCAGAGTTCCTGTGTCGTAACCAGCCCGGCTAATGTAGCTAATCGAGCTGCTTATTCTCTCTCTTTCTCCCTACCCCCTCTTTCTCTGTCTCTCTCTCTCTTTCTCCCCCCTCTCTCTCTCTGTCTCTCTCTCTTTTTCTTCCCCCTCTCTATCTGTCTCTCTCTCTTTTTCCACCCTCTCTCTCTCGCTCTTTCTCTTTCTTCTCCCTCTTTCTTTCTATCTCTCTCTCTTTCTCCCCCCTCTCTCTCTCTTTCTCTCTCTGTGTTTCTGTGTGTAAGGGAATGACTGGACTAGACTGGCCTATTAAGATAATGATGTTCACTCCCAAAGTGTTAATGAGGCGACTTGTTGATAACAACCCACAGGGGTTGGGCCTGGGAGACTAGATGATGGCCACAGTGGTTGGGCCTGGGAGACTGGGTCACAGGTGCTGAGGTTGGACCAAGGCTTGTGATTAAATTTGCAGCCATTTGTTTATAAATATATAAATGCTTCAGTATCACTAATGACTGTTATTCTAAACGGAAAAAGGTAATTTCACCAACATTCATTTGCTGCTTGCGTTATTTAAGCTTGCGTTATGAATGTATTTGTGTACATGTTCCTGGCACGAAGAATGTAAAAAAAATAATGAGCCAACTGAGCAAAACAAACATAAAAAGAAGATATTCTCATCATCATTATGAGTCGATGGTGTTTGCATTTTAAAAGATCTTTCAAATTAAGTACATTTCCTTGCCAGTTTTAAATAATCATTACTAGTAATGAACATGATGAGCTTATTGTCTCTTGGCTATTGCTGTGTTGAGTGGGTGTGGTGATGTCATCTGTTGAACTCTGACCTCCTCTTGACCAGATAAGTGTCATCATCGCCACAGTGCAATGACGCACATGTTAAGCCCTATAGCTTCTTGGCTGTAGGCTATTGATGAGTGGTTGTGTTGTCGTCATCTGTTTTCTGGAGAGCGTTTGAGCTTAAACTCTGATCTCCACTTGACCAGATGGAAAACATCATCGGCACAGTGCGGGAGTCCAACCTGAAGCTGACGCTGGCGTTCGGCATCGGCCTCCACCACGCCGGCCTCCACGAGCGCGACCGCAGGACTGTGGAGGAGCTCTTCGTCAACTGCAAGATCCAGGTAGGGATCGTGACCCAAGGGCTACATTTCTTCAAGATTATAGAAATGTCTTTATGTTATTAGTCCTCCATTGTAGGAATATCAGAAAGCCCTAATTAAGGATGGGAAAGGAAACAATGTGTTATCAGGTGTTGGACAGATTGAACATCTTTTCACTATGTCCTGTGTGTGTGTGTGTGTGTGTGTGTGTGTGTGTGTGTGTGTGTGTGTGTGTGTGAGTGTGAGTGTGTGTGTGTGTGTGTGTGTGTGTGTGTGTGTGTGTGTGTGTGTGTGTGTGTGTGTGTGTGTGTGTGTGTGTGTGTGTGTGTGTGTGCGTGTGTGTTTTGCATTGTGTCACAGGTGCTGATTGCCACCAGTACCCTGGCCTGGGGGGTGAACTTCCCTGCCCACCTGGTCGTAGTGAAGGGCACAGAGTACTTTGACGGCAAAACCCACCGCTATGTGGATTATCCCATTACTGGTAAGCCGTGTGTGTGCGTGCGCGAGACCACTTGCGTATGTGTAATACCCTGTCTAAACATGTCTTGGGCATCTTCGCATTCCAAGTTGGAGAGATTTTTTGAGCGTGTCATTGTGATATTATTCAACTGATATCCTGAACGTTGGTTATGGTGTGTGTGTGTGTGTGTGTGTGTGTGTGTGTGTGTGTGTGTGTGTGTGTGTGTGTGTGTGTGTGTGTGTGTGTGTGTGTGTGTGTGTGTGTGTGTGTGTGTGTGTGTGTGTGTGTGTGTGTGTGTGTGTGTGTGTGTGTGTGTGTGTGTGTGTGTGTGTGTGTGTGTGTGTGTGTGTGTGTGTGTGTGTGTGTGTGTGTGTGTGTGTGTGTGTGTGTGTGTGTGTGTGTGTGTTTTTTTTTGTTTTTACTGCTCAGATGTGCTGCAGATGATGGGTCGTGCCGGTCGGCCTCAGTTTGATGACCAGGGCAAAGCCGTCATCCTGGTGCACGACATCAAAAAGGACTTCTACAAGAAGTTCCTGTACGAGCCCTTCCCTGTGGAGTCAAGGTAAGTGTGTGTTGATATGATCCCTGTCGTTTTTCTACACATCCCTGTGTCACTTAAGGCTCACAATAGGTGCCACACAATGATGTTTTTTGTAATTTTGTTGAGATGATCTTTGTGCAAAGTTCATAGCAATTCAGAAATACAACAAGAGAGTTAAAGCTCCCACACACATTTTTACACCTGATCATTATCAAGCTTATGAAGTTAATTAAGTTAAAATCTGACAATTATTATAATTGTTTGTGTGTGTGTGTGTGTGTGTGTGTGTGTGTGTGTGTGTGTGTGTGTGTGTGTGTGTGTGTGTGTGTGTGTGTGTGTGTGTGTGTGTGTGTGTGTGTGTGTGTGTGTGTGTGTGTGTGTGCATGAGTGTGTTTGTGTGCGCGTGTGTGTGCGCGTGTGTACCTGTTTGCGTGCGTGTGTGTGTGTGTGTGCGTGCGTGTGTTGCGTGTGCTGCTGCAGCCTGCTGGGAGTGCTGTCTGACCATCTGAATGCTGAGATCGCCTCAGGCACCATCGCCTCTAAGCAGGACGCCATGGACTACATCACCTGGACCTACTTCTTCCGCCGCCTCGTCATGAACCCCAGGTGACCCACACACCCACACACACACACACACACACACACACACACACATACACACACACATACTTAGACTTGGCTTTTGGAACTCTATCTCTCTCTCTCATACACACACACCACACACACACACACACACACACACACACACACACACACACACACACACACACACATCCCCTAGCCTGGACCAGTGGAGCTCTATCTCTCTCGATCTCGAGAACACACATGCAGACACACACACATCCCCTATCCTTGGCCAGTGGAGGTCAGGCTCCCCCCTGGTTACCGCGGCTGCCCAGGGAGTTACTCACCCTTGGCTAGACATGCTGACAGGCCAAATGTGAAAGGGTCTCTGTGTGAAAGTTTGGCCTCGACAGAACTGTGGCGTAGCCCCTTAATCTCTGTCTCTCTGTCTCTCTCTCTCTCCCTCCCTCTCATTCTCTCCCTCTCCCTCTCTCTCTCTCTCTCTCACTCTCTTTTTGCCCTTCCTTTCTATCTGTCTATCTGTCTGTCTCTTTTTTTCTCTTTCCTTCCTAGTCCTACTTTCTCCGACTGTCTCACGTTCTTTCTGTCACACTTCACTCTCCTCTCTCTCTCTCTCTCTCTCTCTTTCTCGCTCTCTCACCTCTCCTTAATCCTCCACCATGGGATCCATAATTTATGTCTTACGAAACGTAGATGATATATTGCATGTACCATATGTTGCCATTTCACACTCACTCACGCAATCTTCATGAAGGGAAGGGAAATTGTTTACTGAACTGGGGCACGTGATCCTGCAGGGTCTTGAAATAACTTAACCAGCATTGCTGAAGAGCTTTGGTAGCGTTGAAATACTGTTTGTTTTGTCACACACCGCACAACGTACATAATTATCGGTATTTTGAAAGATTACTGTTACAACTTAAACAGAACTTTACTGATTGTTTAATGTTTTGGCTTAGTTCAGCCACACGCACAGTTGTGATCTCACACACACACACACACACACAGACACACACACCGTGCTACCACACCCAAAGACCAAGCCCACTAAGCTGCTGTTACCATGGTAACGGGTCAGGTTGTTGCCGATTCCCTTGAACGCAAACCTTGCAAACCCGTGTCCTCTGCTTCTCACAATGGAGTTTAAACACACATGCGGTCTCTGGTACACACGCACACACACACACACACCACATCACACAACGCTATCGGCTCCAGGGGTCAAAAAGGGCGGCACACACATCTGCTCCAAATTGAGCGAGCCGATTCCAGAACATTCCAGAATGCTGGCATTTGCACGGCTGTCAGCTCACATTTAACATGTCGGTTCTGTGCCCTCTGTGCTATACTCCCGCACAACAGCAGACTCAACACCGTCACCCTGAGCTAAACACCTTATACATAAACACACACACACACATACACAAATAAGCTAAAATGCACATTACGCATGAATCACTGGTAAAACACTCAGACGTTGCAGCGCAGCCAAAGGATGCGCTAAAACACAAAACTGTGAGGTGTTATCATGATAGCCACTCTGAATTCAGTTTTCTAATTTTTGTTGTACTATGTTGGCCCACCTTGAGTGGTGGCATTAGTCTGGCCTGGCCCTTGCTCTTTTGCCCAAGACGATCCCTCACATCTGTGCACACCCTCCAATAAAACTCCCAGCTGCCGAGAAGGAGGTCAGAATCTGTCTCAGCATGGTTCGATGTGCCTTTTAAAGGAAGACTGCAAACTTGGGTTTCTGTGTCACATAATCTGTGAGTTGTGTAATAAAAAGCCACGTGTCTGATGCTGGAAACACTGTGTGTAATAGCTCCTATTCCAGAAGGTTGGCCAGGGTGTGTGTGTGTGTGTGTGTGTGTGTGTGTCTGTGTGTGTCTGTGTGTGTCTGTGTCTGTGTGTGTGTGTGTGTGTGTGTGTCTGTGTGTGTGTCAGAGAGCGGTACAGAGAGATTGCCATGTAAACTCATCCCCATCTATCTCTCCTCTTTGTCCCCTGCTCGCTCGCTTTTTTAAAACCTTGACAGCCGCAAAGCAGTCACCTTGACAGCGACAATCCCTCACCACCAATGAGTCACCCCCCAGCCGTGCTCCCCATGGAGGGGGGTGGGCAGAGAGATGTGGGGGGGGGGATGGTGGAGTGAGATGAGGGGGGGCAGAACGTTTTTCTCCCTGAGACAACTCAGGAGCACCCAGGGGGGTCGTAAAGCAGCATGCGGGACCAAGCCTCAAGCTATGACTTCCTGTCAGGGGCCCAACCACCATAATGACAACGGCAATGGCTTTGTCACACTGGGGTGGGGCACTGTGTGTGTGTGTGTGTGTGTGTGTGTGTGTGTGTGTGTGTGTGTGTGTGTGTGTGTGTGTGTGTGTGTGTGTGTGTGTCTGGCTAACCAGGGGCCGAGCAGCACCCAAGCTGAGGTAAACTCCTCACAAGCAGGCTGCTGGATTGAAGTGTGGAGCGCCAGTCAGAGCAAGTGCCAGCGTCCATACACACACACATACACGCACACACACACATCCATTCTTTCTCCCTAACAGTGGTGATCATGTATAGTGCCCTGTCCGCCCTCAGTGGCCCGTGTCTGTCATAGAGGCTGCTGCAGCACTATCATAGAACACACACACACACACACACACACACACACTCAGTGGCCCGTGTCTGTCATAGAGGCTGCTGCAGCACTATCATAGAGCACTGCTGTGGGGTTTTAAGATGCCCAATGGTTTGGTTGAGGGGGTGGGGGACATGAATTACCAGTTACCAGAATGATCAGTCGGATACTTATACACAACCACACACACACAAACTCAAACACACACACACACACACAGACACACACACGCACACTTTTAACATGTGGAGTGATTTACTTCTTCTTCTTTTTTTTGCTTTTCTTTGTTTGAAAAATTGGGGTTAAGGTTTACTGCTCTGTGAGGATAACACCCCCTGTTCTCAACCAACCAGACCCCATCACACACACACACACACACACACATACGGTAATTATGGCCAGGCGCCATTGCTCCACCTGTTAACGGTGGTGTAAATATGCAGGCTACTGGCCATGCCTCCTCCTGACACCAGCCTGAGATTGCAGAGCAGTAAATTAGCCTGTCTGACAGCTCCATTTCAGCAGACACACACACACACACGACTGGCAGCCTTATGGCCACGGAAGGCCATTTCTTCAGTTTATTTATATTTGTGTGTGTGAGTGCTTGCGTGTGTGTTTTTGAGTGTGTGTCTTTGTGTATGTGTGTGTCTGTGTGTGCTTGTGTGCCGTTGTGTATTCTAGGAGTATTCCCGATGTTAAACAGGGACATGGACCTTTCCATGTCCCTCTCCCTCTCCATCCCTCTCGAGGTATCAGATCCCTCTCTGGCATACCCACACAAATGTACACAAACACACACATACACTGGAACACATAGGAATAAGACACACACACACACGCTAACACACACAGAGGAATGTTGCCAGTCAATGGTGTAATGCAGAACACAGTTGTGTACTGCTCCTCTGTGTTTCATGTGGTAGCCCTTACAGAGGGTGGCTGGGTATGGAAGCCATTTCTTCTTAGCTGCATCAGAGTCTCATTAATATCTCCCCAACATGGGAATCATTTTGCCTTAAGGTTGTGTGTGTGTGTGTGTGTGTGTGTGTGTGTGTGTGTGTGTGTGTGTGTGTGTGTGCAGTCTGTATTCTGTGTGAGGTTTTTACAAAAGGCTCTTGTGGTTTAGAATTGGTATGCACATCAAACGGCCGACTGAAGGCTGTTGGAGTGTTTCGTGTTGTTGTGTGCAACTGTTGGCAGTGATACATGTTGTAGTGGGGTGTGAAACTCTGTGTGTCTGTGTGTCCGTGTGTGTGTGAGTGTGTGATGACAATCGTTATTGATGAGCAAGTTGTGAAAATGTCAGAAACAACAGAAAGACGAGTCGGAGAGGCGGGGGAGGGTGGGGGGCTGGGGGGGGGGGGGGGCTGTCCATCATCTGGCTGAAATTTACTAGTAAA
>NC_137917.1:13092266-13104766 GCF_963457725.1 Sprattus sprattus | reverse complement strand
TGTATGTGTGTGTGTCTGAATTGAAGCATCAAGCATAGGGAAGGTGGCATCAGGACTCGTGACAGGGCTCTGTGTTAGTGTGCATGTGTGTGTCTGTCTGTGTGTGTGTGTGTGTGTGTGTGTGTGTGTGTGTGTGTGTCTGAATGGAAGCATAGGGAGGGTGGCATCAGGGCTCGTGGCAGGAGGGGGGGGGGTGTCTGAATGGAAGCATCAAGCCTAGGGAGGGCAGGACCTGTGGCAGGTCCCATTCTCTGCTGTAAACTAAAGCTCATTTATTAGCTGTATATTACTTAACAAAGCACCCCTTAGAGACCAGCACAGAGAGACACACAAAAGCGCCCTGACCACCTCACTCACACACGCAACACACACACACACACACACACACACACACACACACACACACACACACACACACACACACACACTCTCTCTCACATTCTCTCCTGCACACACACACACACACACACTCCTACTCCCACTCCTACTCCCACCCCTGCCCCTTCAAATTACTCCCCTTGTCAATCCACACAAAAGAATCCCAGCTTCTCCGTGTCTCCTAATTACTGTGGTGTAGCTCGTAATGAGGAACCCAGTTGCTCTCTCTTTCAGTCAACCAACCCCCCTTCCCCCCAGCCCCAGCCCCAGCCACCCCTCTTTCTCCCTCTCTCTCTCTCTCTCTCTCTCTCTCTCTCTGTCTCTCTCTCTCTCTCTCTGTCTCTCTCTCTCTCTCTCTCTCTGTCTCTCTCTCTATCTTTATTGACTTGACAAGAGTTATTGTGTTTTCAGAGCTTGTCCAGATATATACATATACATATGTATATCCATACACTGTAGATATATTTTAAATTACAGTAAAGAAAGATATTGCTATTAATAATCATCATTATACATATGCATATATAAAGAAAGAAATAATGAATATATAAATAATACAAATAATGAAAAAAGAGAAGGACGTTATCTGCACCTTGTCCATTTTAAATTATATTTCCTCATTGTATGACCCATTAGCACTGAGCTAAGGCCACCTAAGAGGATTCTGGTTTTACAATTTTCATCCAGTGACAAAAAGGATGGAATTTTTTCACTACATTTCAAGTTTCACTGTATTTCACTTTCTCTCTCACATTCTCTCTCTATCTCTCTCTCTCACTTTCTCACTCACTCTGTTCTCTCTGACTGGAGACATAGTTGGGACACAAAGCACTTGCTCTCACTCTCTCTCTCTCACCTTCTCTTTCTCTCTCTCTCCCTTGGGTTTTAGAATGTCTTGATTTTACCTCTTGAGTTTTACCTCTTTTTTTCTGGAAATAAAGGAAACTTTCAAGTCAAGTCTCTCACTCACTCTGTTCTCTCTGACTGGAGACATAATTGGGACACAAAGCACTCACTCACTCATTCTATCTCTCTCTCTCTCTCTCTCTCTCTCTCTCTCTCTCTCTCTCTGTCTTTCTCTTCTATTCTCTCTCTTTCTCCTCCCTCCCCTCCATTCCATCTGTCACAATCGCAGCATTCTGTGGTTGCGAGGTGAAGTACTCTCCATTTTGGCTCTGTGAGCAGCGCCAGTGACACCATTATCCTAGTGAAATGAGTGCTTTAAAGAGCAACCCAGCAAGCACACAGCTGAAAGCAGCCTCTTATTCTCGCCTGCTCCCTCCCGCTTACCCCTGTGAGTCAGTGCATCTTCATTTGTGGGGTTATGTAAACACCGATGCTCATAATTCATAAACACACTGTAAGTGCAGGGCTTATCCAGTCAGTCCCTAATCACTTGCTGTTCTCAATGCTCACTCCAAAAAAACTGACTCAAATAAAACCCAACAGATTTCTATTGGTGGAATACTGAGTGTGTAAACGATCAATTAGTCTTTTATGAGTCTTTTATCAATAAATATTTTATGAGTTATCATTACGTTTCTTACTAGTCTTTTGGGCATTCTTAGTCACACTAAAGCCCACTGAAGCCCACACTAACGAGAGTGACCCTGGAGATAACTGCCATTGTCTCAGGGCACTTAACAGAGTCCAAGGCCTGAACCCCCAAGAGCAAGCGTGCCGACGAGCATTGGTGGCAAGGAAGAGCTCCCTCTTAACAATGAAGAAAGACCAGCTCCAACTCAGAACTTACTCTTCCTGTCTTCCTGTTGCTTCCTGTTGCAGTGATGCCAACTCGTACGAATTGATCCGTACTAATACGAAAATGTGGTGGAAATACGGCGGTACGAATATAATGTCTCATTCATACGAATTTAGGGTCAACTTGCAATATTATTTAATGAATAGAATATTTGTGGTAACTCGAGAAATAAGCAAAAATTTGTCATGATTTGGCCTCCTGCTTACCAACGCGGAGGGTGCCATTTTTGTTTACATTGACCGACGTGATACGCTTGAGCTGATTGGTCTATATTATAGACACGTAAACCAATAGGAAAGTTCGATTCATTGTAATCTATTTAAGTGCGCAAAAGCCATTGGGAATGTGTTTTATCGTTTTAAGAAGACTAATTACTTTTGAAGTTGATGTATAAAGTTACCTTGTCGCATCTGCTCTTAGTTTACAAATGGCCGCCACCAACAGATTTGGGTACGTTTCTGTGATGTTTTCTTTTTTAATCAACTACTGCTTAATATGGAACCCCAATCAAACAAGATTAAAATTACTGATCAAGAATAAAACTTTCTTGACTCGAGCGATATATTTTTCTAACACAAATACGAATGGTTAAAGCAGAATTTCCATTCGAATCAAGGTATATTTCTGTCAAAAGAGTGAGCTAAATGAAAAGACTTAGTAAGGCAAAAGACTGAAGTTGGAACAGACCGCATTTGTTGTCATCCCCGTGGCAACAAACTGACACGAGCACTGCTGCTGTCACTGCTCTTTTGGTCGTTGTCGAGCAGTACTTTCCACGTGACGGTATTCCGTCTAATCAAGCTCCTTTCTTACTTCGCTAACATGAGTCTTTTCATTTAGCTCAATCTTTCTGTCGTGGACGAACAATTTCTCAAGTTTTTTAATAAAGCATGCAAACTTTATAATCTAAAATTATGGCTGAAAAAAAAGATTAAGCCATTTCCTAGGAAACTTTCTCACAGAGTTATACCAAGGAATACACTTCTAAAGTCCTGTGTTTACCAGTCATGCCTTTTGCACTATGTCGGTCCACATTTAGCATTGCCCATAGTGGACTCTATGATGTTAAGACACGCATGTCTTCCATCAGACACAAAACAGCCAGCACCCAAGTCCAAGGGAATAAGAGTCTGCTGTAAATGGGTTTTGAGACCCATTTATAAGGGTTGCATTTTGTGTACAGAAACTTATAAAATATGAGATACTTCCACCACAATATAAAACGTTTGCCAAAATACACTATGACACAGTCAAATTCACGTGATGAAGAAAAGAGACCCTCATGAAAAAGTGATTTTACAGACTACAAATAAGTCTACGTTTGTAAGCTGAATGCCAAAATATTGTTTCTTTTACAAGTACATGTAAAAATGTGCCCGTGGCACCCATTAACACTGTACAGATTTCACTTAAGGAAAAATACGAATTTACTGGGGAAAATACAAATTTTGGAACTATTGAGTACAGATTGGCACACCACAATGTTGGCAATACTGCTGTTGCTCAGTGCTACACGCCTCATTCGTTCACCCATGCGGTTGTTGCTCATTGTTGAACAGTAGTAAAATGGCAGTGTTAAGTGATACCTGAGGCTTCCCTCTGCTATGGCATTTTGCTTTGAAGTCTCACGGTGCTGTTAACCACCCCCCTCCTCCTCCTCCTCCTCCTCCTCCTCCTCCTACTCCTGCTCCTGGATGTAGTCCAATAAGGAGCGTGTTGTGTGCCTGTAAATGTAATTGATTGTGCCTGATAAGGTGTGAAGGTGGCCCTGCATACTGTGGAGGGTATCAGAGGCTGCAGAGGGAGCCGGTTCCTTCTGGAGTCCCTCTGTCTAAACGCCCCCGTCTCCTCGCCTCTCCTCCCAGTCTCAGCACCAGTGTAAATGTCACCAGCTGATAGATAGACAGCACAAAAGAGACACAGAGTTGTCATTTTTTTTCTTCCTCCCTCATCCCTTGTTTATAGATCGGCTTGGTCTTTGGTTATCACCACTTACATACATATGCAGTCTCCATACCGGTGCAAGTGTAAATCACTTTGTGTGTATGCGTGCGTGTGTGTGTGTGCGTGTGTGTGTGTGTGTGCGCATGTCGTCTTTCTCTCCCTCGCCTCTATTTACTGTCGCCATCCTAACTCTTGTCAAACCTTTGGAGAAGAGGGGGGGGGGGGCCCAACCCACAATGGTGATAAATGAGAGGAGAAAGATGGGAAAGGAAAGGAAGGAGGGCTGGGGATGAAGGGATGGAAGGGGATGGAGGGAGGGGTGAAAATATGAGAGTGGATGGAAGAATTTCGGATGAGAGTGGATGGTAGGATGAAAGGAGATGAAAGGGCAGAAGGATGAGAGGAGATGGAGAGATGATAATTGGATGGAGGAATGAGAGTGGATGGAAGGATGAAAGTGGATGGAAGGATGATAGTGGATGGAGGAATGAGAGTGGATGGAGGGATGATAGTGGATGGAAGGATGAGAGTGGATGGAGGGATGATAGTGGATGGAGGGATGAGAGGGAGGGCCTGGAGCCGTTGACAGATCTGTCCATCAGTGGCTGCTGCCTCCCCGTACATTAGGCAGTGTCTGATTGAATTACTCTCAGGCAGAGAGATGGACGTGCCTGTGCATCAGGAGCCGCCCAAATGGACCCAAGCGGCAGCAGCGCACACGGGCACCTGCTTGATTGGTTACATTAGCGCGTGTCATCAACACACACACACCCTCACTCACATACACGTACTCACACACATACACACACGCAGACACACACACTCACTCACCCACCCACGCACACTAACATACACACACACACAGGCAGACACACAAACACACACACACACACACACACACACACACACTCACTCACTCACTCACTCACACACGCACACTCACATACACACACGCAAACACACATACACACACATCCATCAAAATAAGGAGGTGTGTGCTGGGATGTGCAGCCCGCTGCTGCCCCTCTGTAGGATGTGGCAGTGTGAAGGCCGGGGGTTGGCAGGGTCTTAAGCAGCTTCCTCGGGGCCTTTTAACAGCCTGGACCACTCCGAGTGACTTAAGTAAATCTGTAAATCTGGCCGGAGGAAGAGGTAGTGAGTTATTTAAGAGGCAAATGAAACGCTTGGGAAGTCTTTGCGCCATATCGCCTAACCCACAGGGTCCCTTTGAGTGAAGAGTCCCACGGCATTGAGAGGGAGAGGGAGAAAGACGGAGAGAGAGAGGGAGAGAGGAAGCCTGGCTTTGAGATTAGATAGAAAATTCATGACAAAGCACTATGATAAAAACAGAGGAAAACCGAGATGTCCACTGCTAGAACTCGATAAACTTGAAAAGAAGCAAGCCAGCAGCGCAGGAATATGCCTGAGCAATTGTCTTCGGCTCTCCCTCAGTCTTTTTTTGATTGTTTCTACCTTTTCTTCATCTTCTTCTTCTTTCTTCTGCCTTTGGAGTCTAAAGCAGCCCCTAGACCTGTATGGTAAGAGGTTTTTAAATTTGGAAAACTGATTGGGGACAGTCTACCTACATTTCCCTCGGGATTAATAAAGTATCCATCTATCTATCTATCTATCTATCTATCTATCTACAGTCTTCTTCCCACTAAGTTTCATGCCTGCGCCTGGAGCGCTTGAAGTTGGACGTGCTGTTACACACGTCATTTTTAATCCATATGCCCAATTTTCAAAAACAGGGTATTGTTGGATTCAGAGTTCATTTTTCCCAATTGCCCCCATATTGAATTTTCCGCAGTATTTCATTTTATCAAAAACAGGACGCAAATGTTGTCCAATCTTTAAAAAAGGCACAGATGATCAGCAGCAAAGCCGCCAAACAGGAAGTTAGCTGACATCTTTAATGTATCACAACACTATGACCACTAGTGGCGCTGCAATAAGCATTTTGGCTTACAACTGATGCCGGATTGCTTTACAACTTAAAAAAGTACTCTAGTATTATAAAACGCTGGGATGCCCTAAGGCCAAGACATGGCAATTTGTCAGCCATATTGATCCCACCGACACGAAATTCACCAATCATTGTTTTTTTAAAGTAATTGTTAGGCTTGTTTATTTCGAGACAACTTGGAATTTGTAACATCCGCATAGTTGCCTGCTTCCGACTTCAATGTATTTGAGCTAGTGTTACACTCTTCAACGAAGACTATGATGAAACATGTTTGTCAATGACCTATTTTTCCATGACTAGACGATGATGAGACAACACCTACATCATGAAACACTAACTGTGACTATATCAACATGCAATATTGTTGATGAGTGGAGACAAAGCTAAGACGTAGAAAAGATATTATAGACAATGCATACAAATGTCCTGTTCATTGGATGAGTTTCGTTTTCAGTACGAATGGACAGCTCCAACTTTGAATGGCATTCCGTTGTACTTTTTCATGGCAGAGGTCGAAAAAATCTTGATTTCCGAGTTGTCTGGAACACAGCATGAGCACAGTGAGGAGTGCGTGTTCTCGGTAGACGATGGGTGGTAAGCAGATGATCAGTGGTAACAGGAAGTAATTCTGGTCTTTGATTCGTTAAGACCAGTCACCTGACCGGAACGGAAAACACTATACGTTTGCCTGGCTAATACAAAGACCTTTTTTTTTTTTTGAGTAACGGTGTCGATTGCCTGACTTAGCAAAACAAATGTTATGTTTTCTTTTAGGTTTTTTTTATTCTGTGAAGTTATTCTCAACTGACTTCTAAACTGTCAATCCGTGGTAACCAGAAGTAATTCTGGTCTCTGATTGGTTAAGACCATGACAAAAATGGGACAGTGCCAACTTTAGATGGCTTCACATTTTTCTGCTTTTTTGCTTATTATGCGGACTGTTTCAGTGTCTTTGCAGGCAGGTATGTTTTTTGCCACAGTCCCAAAGCCATAAATACAGCTTTTACAGCATTAGGCTAGCTAACAAAATTAGCCCTCGTTCGAGCCAAATGTAAACAAAACAATGTGATGACTCATCAATGGATATTCCTTCTATCTGCTGGCTATCAGTAGTCATGTCACTTTTTGTCTTGTTCATTTTGCCACACTGCCACACATGCATCTTCTCACACATTTAATAAGATTTTAAGCTGCTATACTGTCAGGGTCTCTGTTAGGCTGCCATATTGATAACAATGTCAAATTGTTTAAATTACATGCCTCACTAAAGACGGGGATATTTTTTCTCAGGGCTGCATCTTCAAGTGGCTTTCTAGTGCAATTTTCCAAGTTGGAAATATCCAAGCCCCGAGTGGTCTTAAACTCGGGATTATAGGTAAAGCGAGATATGTCATACGTCACGCCACTGGCTCGGCAACGCCAGATTGCTGTGTAAAATGACCTACTGGGGCGTCATTATGGTGTCTCTGGTTGGATCAGTATACAGAGCAAAGATGGCATAATGAGGGGTATTCTAAAGGTGAATTTTGCAGGATCAGTGTGTAAAAAAGGTTATTCCACCTCTGCACTCACCATTCATTCTAAACCATTTGTTTACATGTATTTGGCCACCATTACCAAAGCCATGGGTCCAGGACCATTTCTGAATAACAATTAAACATTGTCTGTCTCTCTCCTTCTCTCCCCCCCTTATTTTCGTCTTCTTCACTTCCCTCTTCCTCCACTTTCATCATCTCTGTCCCTCTATCTTTCCTACCTGGCGCACCCTCTCCCCCCTTTCTCTCTCTCTCTCTCTCTCCCTCCTTCCCCCTCTCTCCCTCCCTCTTTTCCTCCCTCTCTCTTTCACTCTCCCTCCATCCCTCCCTCTGTCCCTTCCTCTCTCTCTCCCTCCCTCTCTCTTTCACTCTCTCTCCCTCCCTCCCTCTCTGCCCCATACCCCCTCCCCCCCCCCCCCCCCCCCTCTCAGGATGCGGAGGAGTACGCAGAGCTTCCCGTGCGGCACAACGAGGACCAGCTGAACAGCGAGCTGGCTCAGCGGCTCCCCCTAAAGGTGAACCCGCACTCCTTCGACAGCGCACACACCAAGTGCAACCTGCTGCTACAGGCTCACTTCAGCCGCGCCACGCTGCCCTGCTCCGACTACGCCACCGACACCAAGACTGTCATGGACAACGCCATACGCATCTGCCAGGTGTGTATGTGCCTATGGTGTGGGGGTGTGTGTTTGTGTGGATGTGTGTGTGTTTATGTGTGTGTAGTGCCTATGGTGTGTGTGTGGGGGGGGGGGGGGGGGGGTTGTGTGGGGTTTATTTGTATGTCTTGTTTCTACGTGTGTGTGTCTGTGTGTGTATGTTGGAGCACGTGTGTATGCCCCAGTTTCTTTGCACACAAACATACACACACACACACACACACACACACACACACACACACACACACACACACACACACACACACTTTCCTTCAAATCCATGTGTCTGACTTTCAAAGCTATGATTTGTACTGTATGTCTGATCTGGGTTTCGTCCCTGCTGTGAACACTTGCACGTTATGTGGTAAGGTATAACTTTTTACAGCTGATGGTGTGTGTGGGTGTGTGTGTATGTGTGTGAAGGTCCACTTCCGTCAGGAAGAGCCTATCCTTCTCCATGAAAGCAGACTTACAGCACTCATTCATCGTAAAACCTCCATTCTCAGCCTTGGGACACATTGACAGAGGCCTGAGTGCATTTCCATGTGTTGCTTTGGGATGATCTGTGTGGAAAAAAAAACCTTACACACACACACACACACACACACAGTCTCCACTCCCAACCCCCAACCTTCCCAATACCTCCCAAGTGAAATCTAACATCTGTCTCCAAGTCGTGAGATTAACAGATTAGCCATTTGATCTGAGGACTGACGGCCGTCTCTGCCTGAAGCTCTATCTCTCTCTCAGAGCTGTTAAGGACATTACTCCTCTCTCTATCTGGGCCTTGATTGAACCCAGTAGGTGTGTGAGAATATCCTGTGGTCAGCTTGACAAGGAATAGATGCTTATGTTTGTGCATGTGTGCATCTTGACACATGTTACTTAGCTTGTGTGTGTGTGTGTGTGTGTGTGTGTGTGTGTGTTGTGATGCGAGGATGATGGTTAGTGCTAGGTGAGAGGTTAATTTATCCATATGTCTGATTTGGGGTGGATGGGAGATGTTTTTATGAGTGAGCCTTTATGTGTCTGTCCTGTGGTCAGCTTGACAAGAAATAGACGCTTATGTTTGTGCATGTGTGCATCTTGACACATGTTACTTAGCTTGTGTGTGTGTGTGTGTGTGTGTGTGTGTGTGTGTGTGTGTGTGTGTTGTGATGCGAGGATGATGGTTAGTGCTAGGTGAGAGGTTAATTTATCCATATGTCTGATTTGGGGTGGATGGGAGATGTTTTTGTGAGTGAGCCTTAATGTGTCTGTCTGTGTTTGCTTGTGTATGGGTGTGCGTGTGACAAATAATTGCCTGTTTATGTGTGTGTGTGTGTGTGTGTGTGTGTGTGTGTGTGTGTGTGTGTGTGTTAATATTTTTTGTGTTGCGTGTGTGCACATTTACAGTAGCATGGCGATGTTGATTGTGCCTCACTACATCTGTCCAAAGGCTCCCCCTGCAATGCTGCAAGGCCAGATGAAGATAGAGAAGCAGCGATGACGGATTCATATCGTAACTGACTGCAACTCTAGGCCCCAAACCACCTCTGCACTTTGACCTCTGTAATGAAGGGAAAAGGAGATTTATGCTTGAGGTAGTTTTTTTATGTCATGAAAAATAAACTGCTGCTTTAGTACTAGCAGTAGCATTCTACCCAAGGCTCTCCTGTTGAAGCACTAGCATTAGCATGGTTCTCTGATGGACAGAGAATGTGACACACAGCTCAAAATGTGTGTGTCTTTCAGTGTAAGGATGACTTGGACACACATCCTAATTCACCTATTTTAATGCATCTGAATAATTAGTGTAGCCCAGTCCAAACCCAACATCGAAGTCTGCAGCCCAAAGTGCCCAACGACCACAGGCCGACTGAGAAAGTAGCAGCCAGTGGTTGATTGCTCATGTCTGGTCCCAAACCCCCTGGATCTGCTAGCGATTGCTTCTACCTGAGCCTTTGATTTTCCCAGGCGGTGTGTCTGAGAGATTGCTCATGCCGGCTGGTTTTGGCTTACACTGGAGATCTGCAAGCCATTGTCCATCCATGCAAATGGTTGGCTGATGCTGCTGTATATGTGTGTGTGTGTGTGTGTGTGTGTGTGTGTGTGTGTGTGTGTGTGTGTGTGCACGTGTGTGTGCATGCGTGTGTGTGTGTGTGTGTGTGTGTGTGTGTGTGTGTGTGTGTGTGTGTGTGTGTGTGTCTGGTAGTGATTGTCCATGCGTGTTCATGTGGTTACTTTCGCGGGCTCCTGCTGAGCCAGACTGTAAGTCTGCTGCCAGCGACCTACCTCTCCTCCCAGCATGCATCTCTGCTGGCCTTTATCGCTTCACAGCTGAGCCACAGACACCCCGATCCCCCCACACCCCCCCCACACACACACACACACACACACACATATGCACACACACAAATACACACACACACACATGCCAGGCCCAGTCGTAATGCCACTCTCATAATGCCCCAGCATGGTCACCCTTCCCTGTCCTCTGAGTTAATCTGTATAAAACCGTATGAAAATAAATAAGTGTATGTCCATACGTAAATAAATGCAAATAGAAATCCATGTACACACACCGCTGTCCAGATGCATCAACCTCATGTGTCATACATGCAAGCACACACAAGCACACACAAGCATTCCAACGCACACACACACACACACACATACTTTCATGGAAATATACAGAAACACATCAAATAAGTATGCAAATCTGTACACATGCACACACACACACACATATATATATGCACATAATGTAGAGGGAATCACAGCCTCCCCCATCTCAGTCTTACGACATGTCATCATTGTCCTCATGTGAGAGACTTTAGATGTCTGTGGGCTGGACCGACTCGCCAATTGGGTGCAATCTTTTGTGTTTGTGTGTTTGCGGTCCCACTCTCTCCCGTCCTCCCTGCGTGAATTGTAAGCTGTGTGTGTATGTGTGTGTAAGGAGGTGCACTCCAGACTCCCAGGGCAGTTCCAATCAATGCCCCAACATAACTGTTCCCTTTCAGATGCTCTCCACATAGAAGGAAGCCACAGTTGTGATTTTTTTTCCCCCTTCAGAGCGCGATGCCACTCAGTTCACTGTTGTTTCACATATGGCTGTCACAGAAGCTTTTTTCATCACACCCAAAAATGTATTACCCTCTTTATTTTTCCCCTGTTCTTTTTACTTCTGCAAACAATAGAACATCAAAAAGCAAGGCATACAGAATGAAAGGCGTGCTTGCCAGCACGTCCTGATGAAAACATAATAAAAAGGTTGAAACATGTTTGTAATTTTCCATGCCTTTTCTGAATCACGCTAATTACTAACTAATTTTGTCATTTTGTGGCAGAGGTCAGCGAGGGCTTTGTAATTGTGTTTTACACGCAGTTCTGAACAAAACAGTTATTTCTGATCGTTTGTAGATTTTCTGACGCCTTAGTTTAAAATGATTGTAGCTCTAAGCGAAGGGCTGCAGACATTAGAGTGGATTAAAGGGGAGAGAGGGAAAGAGAGTGTGTGTGTGTGTGTGTGTGTGTGTGTGTGTGTGTGTGTGTGTGTGTGTGTGTGTGTGTGTGTGTGTGTGTGTGTGTGTGTGTGTGAAGAAGCTCCTTCAGGTCTCTCTGATGGCAGTGAGATGGGGATGCACAGAGCCTGACAACATTTCTGAGGTTGGACCAGTTTAGCTACACAGACAACTCTCCTGGGCCTGCTAGAGCTTATCCACCAATATCACAGCAACGTGCACACACACACACACACATGAACACACACTGTTTCTCACTCACTTACACACACACCTCTCTCACTCTCTGTCCGTCTCTCATTAATCCCTTCTCTCTCTCTCTCTCTCTCACACACTCACAGACACACACACACACACACACACACACACACACACACACAGACACTGTTAAACTACATTTAAAAGGCATACACAAATGGAATCTCAAATGCTGATTTATCTCTGGTACCCACATGCACACGATACACAAACACACACCACACACATACAGATAAATACATGAAGGCATACACAAATGGGTAAACGCTTCATTGATACACACACACAAACACACACACACACACACCAGGATTAGCGAGCCCCAGTGAAACGGAGCTCAGTAAGGCTGGATTAATAAATTCCTGGAAACCCATCAGTGACAGCAGTGTGGCACCTTTATGGCTGTCTTCTGTCTACCCCTCTCTCTCTCTCTCTTTCTCTCTCTCCCTCGCTTTCTCGCCCTCTCTTTCTCTCTCCCCCTCTCTTTCTCCCTAT
>NC_137917.1:13057266-13089766 GCF_963457725.1 Sprattus sprattus | reverse complement strand
TATACTACAATAGTCAATTGTCAAATTAAACCCATCCACAATTAACTGGCAGCAAAATCAAGTGGAACAAACACACAACGCTGTTTCATGTTTAATTCATGTTATTGATCTGGACTGGATGCATGTGTGCTGCTCAACAGATATAGGCACACACACTTTATATATTCACGTATACACACACATACACACACACACACACACACACACACACACATACACACACACACGCACACACACACACACTTACAGGCATGATCACACTAATAAACAAATTGGCATATAGATGCAGATTAGGATGCACAAGTGTCCATTACCTCTAACCATGTCCAGGGTACAGATGCACCCCCAGCACATAAACACATACCCTAATAGATTTATTTTATGCATGGGAGAACGTTCACCTTAGTAAAACACACACACACAGACACACACACACACACGCACACACAGAGACACACACACACACACACACACACACACACACGCACACACACACACACGCACACACACACACACACACATACACACACACACAGACACACAGGTTGTGCAGAGGATCTTGTATTATACGGATAAATCGCATCAGTGCCCTGTGGTGAGCAGTAATGCCCAGCATAATTCCATAGGAACACAATATAAATGGTAAGAAGTGGCTGATGGGATAGCAAGACCTCCCCCCACGCTCAGACCGCAGACAGGTCACATGACTCTTTCGTCAGCCTTGTCCTTGCTCTGCTCCTGACAGGAGGTGGGCCTCCAGAGGAGGGAGGGGCGGGGGTAAGGGCGGGGCCTATGACGGACCAATCGAGAGCCTTCCGGAGCTGATGGCAGCGTGTGGCGGGCGGGAGGACATGTTTGCTGCCATGGTGAGAGAGGAGCTGCAGCCCAACCAGGTTTCCCAGGTAACAGAATGTACACACACACACACACCCCAAGAGACACACACTGCTGCTCTGTATCCACACACACTCGGATGCCGGGAGCCGGCCCTGTGAGGGCAGGACCGGAGGGATGAGGGCTTCTTAAAGAGGTTCTCATGGGATTTAGGTGGGTTTAGATTAAACATGATAATGACAATAAGAATAAAGGATGAGCCTAAGATGATTATGTCATGTAAGGGCGGTAACATATATCTGTTGACAGGGAGATATTTGGATGGGTGAATATACATCATCTAGACTAGAGATTGTCTCTGTATTTGATCTCTCTCTCTCGCTCTCTCTGTATGCTATTTTGTTACAATCACTTAAACTTTTTCCTTTTACGTACTCTCCACATACACACACACACACACACACACACACACACACACACAAAGACAGCCTCCTGTGTGCGTGTTATAGCCCAGATGAGTGTCTTCAGCTGGGACGACTGTCTGCTAATTACACATTTAATGAGAGCGTCCAGCCCCCTCTGCTTCAAAGCCCATCAGCATTCACACACACACACACACACATTTACTTTTACACACATACACACTAGAGCCAGCACATATGCCCCCCCCTCACACACACACACACACACACACACACACATGCATACTAGGGCCGGCACATATGCCCCCCCCCCACACACACACACACACAATTGCATACACACAAATACACTCCAGCCACTACATATGCATCCCCCCCAACACACACAGACACACACACACACACAATCACACACCAAACCTCCTCTGCGCCCCCTGCTAGCAGCCCCTGCTAATTAAATAATGACATGCGCCGGCGCGTCTCCATCGCATTGGCTGAGGACGAGTAATCTGGCATAAATATCTTTGGCAGCGTTTTTTCTTCCTCTTCCCATTTCTTCTCTCTTCGCTCTAATATGGACAGGGCAGCAGGGGGGCCTCTACCCCCCCACCTCACCATCTTTCTATTACTCTCTCTTTCTCTCTCCATCTCACTCTCACTGTCTATCCATCTGTGCGGCTATCCATCTCTTTCTCTCTCACACACACACACGCTTTCTGTTTTTCTGTATTGAATCTTTCTCCTGTCCGTCATCTCCTGCCTATCCTCTCCTCAGAGCTCACTGGCTCTTGTTTTCGTCTGGTGTTAGCGTTAGCTAAACGCTCTGTGGACTGGATGCTAAAAGTCTGGTGCAAAAGGATGAGTGGGTTTGATACATGCTAACGTGCTAACAGGCTCAGCATGTGTGTTGTTCATGATCTACAGGCCTAGTCACCCCTCCCCCCAACCACCACTCCCTGACTCCTCCTCCTCACCGAGGGCTATCTAGACCCAAGTCATTTAGCCCGCGATGCACACTAGTCAATTTGGACGTATTACGCCATCGTGTTTCATTAGTGTTTTTTCCTCCCTGTTGTTTCCAACCGTCTCTTTCTCTTTTCTCTTCCCCCTCCTGCTCGGTTGTCATCTTGCTTGCCTTTTCCTCTCTCTATTTTGATCCCTCAATGCCTTCCATCACTCTCTCTCTCTCTCTCTCACTCTCTCTCTCTCTCTCCCTCTTTCCATTCGCTCACTATCTCCTACCCCGCCCCACCCTGATGTTTTTCCCCTCTCCGTCCGTCCGTCTACTCCCGCAGGCGTGGTGTTTCCTGGCCCAGCTGCCGGTGGTGGAGGTGAGCGTGGGGGTGCGTGGCTGGTGGGAGGGGACGGAGGTGGGGGAGCAGGCCGAGAGGCCCGTGCCCCTGGCCGTGTCCAACCTGAGGGAGAGCAGCAGCTGGCTGCCCCTCCACGCTGACCAGGAGTACGTGCTGCAGGTCACCCTGAGCAGGGTCAATGCCGGACAGCAGAGGGTGAGTCTGTGCATACACACACACACACACACACACACACACACACACACACACACACACACACACACACACATATATATAGACCTACTCACATACAGATACACACACACACTCACAGACATATAGACCTACTCACACACCGACATATAGATCTACTTACATATAGATACACACACACACACATAAACATTCACACATATATAGGCCTACTCACACACTGACATCATCATCATTGGGACCCATCAGGACTCGGATCAGGTATCCACCCTCTAATACACACACACACAGACGCATTCACACACACTGACACCAATTGAATTGCATTACTTAATCTCAGCCTTATATTGTCTGTCAGTTCACCTTTCTCTTCATGGAAGGTTGATCAGTTCAGATCAGGTTTACACCTACCTGGAATTTGTCCTGCTGTATAGGTGCATACAGTGAACATAAAACAACACAATAAGTATCACACATAACATAAAAACACACTGTACTACACATGAGAGAAATACTTCAGATAAAACACAGTATATAGGATACAATGTATATCAAAAAATGTATATAAAAAAGAAAATTAGAAGGTAAAATGCAAAATGCAGGACAGGAGTGCAAAATGAATGTGCAATGTAGTGTGTGTTAACACAACACAGACTTGAGGTGTGGGGGCGGGATAAGAGTCCACGTCAGGTGAGGGTCCCGGGCCTTGTTAATAAGGCCGACTGCAGCCGGGAAGAAGCTGGTTTTGTGGCGTTAGGTTTTGGTCCTGATGGACCGCAGCCTCCTGCCGGAAGGAAGGAAGGACCTCTTTGTGACCCGGGTGGGAGGGATCGGCCACAATCTTACCTGCCAGTTGTCTCTGTATGCACATTTACGTGTGTGTGTGTGTGTCCTTTAGAGAAAGCAGGACAGTAAGGCGCAGACTCCTCGGTTCCCGAAGCCCAAAGACGAGGGCTGGTTCCTGGTGCTGGGAGAGGTGGACAAGAAAGAGCTGCTGGCTGTCAAACGTGTGGGCTACATCAGGAACCACACCACCGTCTCCATCGCCTTCTACACACCCGAGAAGCCCAGCAAGTAAGAGTCAACTGGCAGACACCACACACACATAAACACACACATGTGTACACACATGTACACATACACGCGTGCACACATGCATATGTGCACATATGCACACACACACACACACACACACACACACACACACATATATGCACATATGCACACCCGTACAAGTAATTAGATGTGTGGCTGTGCACCACAGTAACCCAAAAATAAGTTTATTTATACAGCACCTCTCTAGAAGTGTGTACAAAGTGCTTAACAAAGTCCAAATGCAAAAGGGCAAACAACTCTAACAGAGAGAGATTAAACAGAGACAAGGGTGAACTTGAGCACTCAGAATAGCTCCTGGTGCTAAGCATTAAAGCATTTACCATTTGCACTCACACAAAGCCACCATTCTCGCTCATGGCAAAAGAAAAACTGTTCACATTCAGCACATGCATCTCATAATAATTATTATAATAATATAGTGCCAATCACAAGGTTGCTTTACAGACAAAAGCAAAACCCACGACTGGTTACAGGGTATTGTATGTAGTGTAAATTAGAAAGTGTTATTATTATAATAATAAAAATATACATTTTCTGTAGGTCCTTTCTGGTAGCATCTGTATTGTACTCTTCAGCTAATTACAGCGTGGGGCGGTGAACTCTTTGGTGCCTGCAGCTAAGTACAGCATAGGGCGTTGAACTCTATGGTGCATGCAGCTAAGTAAAGCGTGGGGCGTTGAACTCTATGGTGCCTGCAGCTGAGTACAGCGTGGGCCGTTGAACTGTATGGTGCATACAGCTAAGTACAGCGTTGGGCGGTAAACTCTATGGTGCCTGCAGCTAAGTACAGCGTGGGGTGTTGAACTCTATGGTGCCTGCAGCTAAGTACAGCGTGGGGCGTTGAACTCTATGGTGCCTGCAGGTAATTACAGGCGGTGGGCTGGTGAAATGTATATGAACAGTTAAGTGCAGCGTGAGGCGGTAAAGCGAAAATGAGCAGCGCAGCCTGGGTTTGTCTCCAGGACCGGTTGGCTGACAGCAGTCAACGTGCAGTCCTAGCAGCCGCCATAATGTCTGCCACAGTCAGGAGTAGAACAAGGCTGTCTGCGTTTCTTCACAGCTGTCAATCACGCCTCAGCGGCTCAGCTGATGGGACATGATGCTCGCCACATGCCACTTCAGGATCCTCGTCTTAGTTTTCATTGGCTTTCGTAAGCAGGCTGGGTTTCCTAGGATGCTATGACAGGTGAAACAGAAATAGTCACGCTGAGTGAACCTGTCATTTCGAGGAATAAACGTTTTCAACCTAGGATTTGCACCACGTGTGAACTGATTGTCAAATCATTTTAGGTTTTCAGATTTTGAGATTTCTCTTTGGAGAGCGACTACTCTGAATTCCTCAATTGTGATTAGACAAGTGATGTTCCGTTTGGGTTTATAAATTATAAATTAAAGGCAAATGGCATCAAAGCAGAGCCTTCATACTCAATATGAGCAGGCAGTCTACACAGGGGAGGATTGCCATTCTTAGACTGAACTGGACACCCACACACACACTCACGTACTTACGAGCATGTACTCAACTCATAAATAAATAAATAGGATTAAACGGCACCACGTGTTTTGGCTCTCTACTCACAAGCGAAGGCTAAAAAATAAACCCGTCTATTGGCTGTCTCTGCTTCTCACAGAACATTGTCATCTCAACACCTGCAAACAAATTCACAGTCTCCTCTCTTCCTCCCCTCTCTCTCCCTCTCTTTCTCTCTATCTCTCCCTCCCTCTCTCTCCTCTCTCTCTTTCTCTCTCTCTCCCTCCCTCTCTCTTCTCTCTCAGGTGCATCTACACACTGTACTTGATGAGTGACAGCTACCTGGGGCTGGACCAGCAGTACGACCTCCACCTCAACATCACGTCAGCCAGCATCCAAAACCAGGTCAACACCGAAGTGTCCGAGAGCACAGACAACATGACCCTGGAGTGACCCCGGGGGTAACCTTTAGGCAGGAGAGCTCCACCCCCACCCCCCCAATCTCCATAGGGGAGTCATCTGCGTAGAGCGGCCAGGAGGAGACGCAGACCCTCTGGGGAAGGGGACGTTGTATAAGAGCCAGGGCAGGGGAGGCTCCTCCTGTTCCTCAACCCAGAACACTTGCCTTAATTTAGAGGGGACCAGTCCTGTTTCCAGCTCCCCCTAGGGGCTTAGAGGCTTTATGCTGACCAAAGAGGCCTTCAACTGAAAGCCTCCTATCCCAGCGGCACAACATGGGTGTAGTTCATTCACATTTATATGCAGTTAGCTAAGGTGCTGATTGGGCACCAAGGATGTCCGCTAACGCACACAAGCAACGAGCAGTTATGAGACTTTTTGTTTTCAGCTCAACTCTGATTTTTTTTTGCCCTCAGTCGGCACTTTGGGTGGCGTTTCCGTGGAGATGGCGGAGCCGAGAGGCTGAGGAGAAGGGAAATGTTCTGTCCTGATTAAGCCGTCACTCGTGCGGCGGCGGCTCGAAGGATGGGGAGGATTTGGGGTGTTTATGTTTGCAGTGTTGTGTAACTGAGATAGCCTGAGGGAAGAGGGGGAGAAAAACACATCTCACATCTTCCTGGAGGAGAGACGTGCCTCGGTGTGTATGTGTGTGTGTGTGTATGTGTAAGTGTATGTGTGGATGAGCTTAGACAAGAGTGTATTTTGGGCCAAAGGAGGTGTGGAATTCCGTACAGGTGTGTTAAACATGCTGCCCGCTGTGCAGGACTGTGCTCCATGCCAAACTGTCACATCTGTTTTGCCAAATGCAAACACACACACCCACGCACACACACACAGAGACACACACCATTCCTTGCTGAAGGTTCATTTCTCATCACCAGTAACGTGCACAGGCTCCACCGTCTTTATGGAAACCTTGCTTCACACATATTATTGGTATGAGAAAAGATTTGATTAAAACTCATCATTAAAGTTGGTTTATTTCACAGGGTTTAGAAAGGGATAAAAATAAATTACAAATGTTTTGAAATATTGCTTAACAACTGAGCATAAGCATTGTGAAAGCCTTTTGGAAAAGAGAAACACAAACAGTTTCAAAGGCATACAGAATGAATGATCTTTATTTTGGAATGATGAAGCTGTTTACCCAATTCCTCTGTGGTTACTCTACTTTAATTTCTCTATTTGCAAGGAAATAAAAAGATGAAAATGCAAGCTCTGTTTTGAGTCTGTCGTTTGTCTTCTGACTTGTCCAACCTCATATTAGATTTGGCAGACACACTTCCCTGCTTTTCTATGTTACCCATACACTGAATGTGTCACAGATTGAAAAAAAAAAATTATATACATTTTAATAAACTTCCATCATCTCATACTCATGACTTCTCATACTTCCATCATCTCATACTCAAATACAACATTACAAGTGGGCTCACTATAAGTAGAATATTTCTCAGTATTTTTGAATTCATTTTTATCGCCCAGAAATCATTTGACTTAATCGGGGAGAATATTTGCCGGTCATGCTCACTCAGTGATGTTGAGGACGACCTGCTTGAGTGTACTGCCGCGCATGACTCCTCCGCGCTCACAGTCCGTCTAGTGGCAAATACGATCCGGCCGCGCCGACCCAACCACGTGTTCCGTGTATTTACATCAAGCTAGATGTTAAAGGGATACCGCTGAGGTGTGGGCGTACAACATCTTACGTCTCTCGTCCACCTATTTTTCCAGGTTACATGGTCATCGGTATGTGTATTTGTTTGGCCCTGTGCATTATTGTCTGTTTTAATTACAGTGTGAAACTCCATTTGGGGTTTAACTGTTTACTCAGTCAAGGTGATTATTATAAAGACGCCATCATTTCTTTTTTTCAGATTTAGGCCAATGGAAAATCTGGCGCGTATCGCCCTGTCCTTTGGGTGCCTCGCTTGCCTGTGACTAGACTGGATGACCGAAGCGCGCAGAAATTGTTCCCCTAAAATACATCACACCACTTTATTGTTTAAAATAGCACCGTTTCACCTCTACATTACTTTAGCATTTCGTGTTATGTCTATTCAGCCACGCAGCGTATGAATCGAAAAGAACAAGGTGTGCGTCGTTCAATATATTAATCAAATTCCATATTAAATGTTTACAGTCTTTTTCATTTTTGCATGCACAGAACATTCTATATTTTGCTGTAATTAACATAATGAAAGCAAAGCATTTGTCTCCATTAAAGCAATTAAAAATACGGCGGTGGTTAAAAAAAAGTAGTTAATTGCGTTTTTATTCGATCAGGCTAGTCCTGGGGATTTTTTTGATAGTTGGATTTTAGTTCTGTTTCAAATAATCCATATTTTGTCGTATTTTCAATTGTTCTCTTTTCTACCAACGCCGTTTAATTAGCAGCAAATTCGGGGTTTAGGAAAAGGTTAAACCAGCGTCAACCATTCCGTGCGCGCTGAGCCTCCTGTCTGATTTTCTCCCGCGCACTCGCCGCAGGTGATTTCCCATTAAAGGGGCATCCGTATCTAAAGCGTCAAGGAGACAAACCCAGTCGACGGTGTGTAGCGAGAGAAGGGGGAGAAAGAAAAATGACAATTTATTCACTTAATCAATATGCGTGTGTTGTACACACTGGCAGGCTGTGGCCATACAGCACTGGGCGGAATGCACAAAAATGGCCCCACAGTATGCTGGCTTCCACTCTGGTGATACGCGTGAAATTCTCAATGTTTTGCGCCTTTGTTCTTTCTGTAGTATTGTCCGTTCTGCGGTAGGCCTAATGTTAAACCGCTGCCTCTGTTTTCATTAGATTCTTTAAATGTGTACTGTGGTTTTCTTTTTGTATCATTGGTATTTTAAAGCCATAGCACATTCTACAGAATTTCCTCATCGGCAGACGTCAACAGGGGTGAAAAATCCTACATCACGCTTCTTAACTGTCCTTTGGGCTTTTCCCTATGGCTTAAGGGCATATACTGTATAACTTAATATATGATGCCTACTCACAATTGACACATTACTGATTTTTTTTAAATGCAGTTAACACTATGTAAATGCGTAGGCAGGCCCTCTAATCCTTTATCAAGCCTGCACTGTATTTCATTGAATGGCCATTTCGATCCAAATGCTAATTTTTGCATCTCAGAAAACATATGCTATGATATAGCAGAGTCAAGCAATACTGAAACGGTTTAGATGATAATTTATCCATTTGTTTTACAGGAATTGTGTTACCGTGCGTTTATAATCACTTTTATTGCCGACCCTCATCATTTACCAGACGCCCTGAGATAGATATACTCGCTCTGACGTTTTAACATTTCGTTTATATTCCCTGAAAGCTTTGTGTGTTTTTCTTATTTATAGACACAAAGTCGTTCAAATGAAGTTGCGTTAAGGAGAAAGCGTGCGTATTTGTCCTCCTTGGTACATGAATACTAATAAAGCATAAGCCATCACACCGCCCAGATTGATTACTTCGAATTTAAATTGCTCTGCTTTTACAAACAAATGTGACGAATTAATGTAGTTGTGACCAGCCAATAGAATTGTAGAACCCTGCGTTTGGTTAGTGAGTGTGTTTTAACAGTCTATAGGTCTACCTTTAGATATATGTTCTATGAAACGTCAAAAGGTGTGAATGTAATTTGTTCTGTGTAAGAGGTCAGAGGGTAGCATTTCTAACAAATCCCAGTTTCACTTCAAGCACCGATACGTTTATATTAAGAATGCCCAATAGGGAAATTGACTTTAGCGCTGTCTGCCCAATAAGAGGCAGGGTGATTGGGAGAGGAACAGGGGGTGGGGTAATCTTGGGTTGAAGCACAGACCAAAGGAACGAGAGTTTGAAGCAGTGGATGTAAAGAAAGTAGCTCAGACACGCTTACATCTCCTTGAGCAGATCCATGGAAGCTATAGGCTATAGGAAACTGTATGTCATAACTTCCAGAGGATTATACAGGCTATTCTGAGTGGACTGCAAAATAAATATACTCCAAAATACTACATATGAAGCTGGATATTATTCGCCTGGACGCATAGCCGCGAATCGCTAGACAAGAAAGCAATGGGAGTTTTGGGCAGTAATTCAAGGTGAGGTGCAGGATAACCGTGTGTTTTGCCAGTTCTTTTAACGCATGCTTTGTTTTGTAGCAAAGTGTCGTGAATGTCCTGCGCTTGAATTCCAGATCGATCACGTTTACGCTTCTGTTAACCACTGTCGCGTCAAGCCAGATAATATTGTGTCTGTGTCAACAAAGTTCTCACGAGTTGGTGTGTATAGCTGTTTCTTACCAGGTTTTTATGTTCGCACTGCACTGCTCGTTATCTCCGTTCTATTATACCACGGATAATACATTGTCTTTGTTGCATTTGTTTTTCTACAGGGACATGTTATTGGAAGGGACAATGTGAAGCACTCGGCCGTCGCACAACCCCCAAGAAACGCTGGGCCCGGGCGGATATATCGCCAAGTAAATCTGGATTTACACATCTAGTCTCCCTCAGTTTAAGGATATGAAGTTCGCCGGTGCTGTGCTGCGCCTCTGAAGAATCGGCTGGCTGGATAGAGGTGTTGCGCTAGGCTTGCTCGACAACATTTGCGTTCTGTACTCGACGGGGAGCGACGCAGGTGAAGGTCCCAGCCAGTACATGCATTCTTCAAGGGTAACCTCCTGCACCTTACTTACGATTCCTCCCAAGGTGTCTAACATGAGCTAAAAGCTTACGCCGGCCTTTCAATCGACTTTTTTCTTCTTTGGAGTTGAGAAGTCGTCTTGCAAAACAGGAGAAATTGAGTCTCTTGGTAAAAATAAAGAGACATAAACGATGAAAGAAAAATCTAAGAATGCCGCCCGGACACGACGGGAAAAGGAAAATAGTGAATTCTATGAGCTGGCTAAACTGTTGCCATTGCCTTCTGCCATCACGTCTCAGCTCGATAAAGCTTCCATCATACGACTCACAACAAGCTACTTGAAAATGAGAATTGTTTTCCCAGAAGGTATGTATGAAGACGTTATTGCTTATGTTTATCATTATTGTCACTGTCACTATCATTATTGTCAACACTGTCATTTAGATAGTCCTGTAGATAGGGTAAAATGTATAAGCAACAGCAACCATTAGAGCTGTATCAAATGAAACTATTTAATAATAACAATAATAATAATACAACATTAGTCATACTAATAGTCTTACTCAAAATCAACAAACTGTTATTATTATATTTAATAATGTTGTTGTTACTATTGGTATTATTATAAATAATAATAATAATACTTGTTATTATTATTATATGGTTGTTGCTGTTTTTGCTATTATTATTTTGTCAAAAAATATTGTTGTTTTTATCATTATTATTATAAGTAGTATTATTATATAAATATTTAACTTGATAGGCCTATTTCAAGTTTTCTGCAAGCGCATTTTATCTGTTTTTCTGTGCATTCTGTAGCTTACTTTTTCACAGGCATAGTACATACCAGACGTTGTGATAATTCCCTGAAAAATTGGGCTTGTACATCCATATTTTGCATATACATATTTATACATTTATACGTGTTTGGCCACCATGGTGAGAGGGGATATTTAGTTATGACTCACTGCCACTCACATAGAGAGATTTGCATATTTGTGATAAAGTATTGTATTATATATATATTTATAATGTACTTACTGTTTACCATAGTTCTATTTTTTCGTCTTTACATAAGTATAAATATTTAAGGGATATGGTTCACAGCTGTGAGTTCCTATGGTTCCCCAAGGGCTCCCTGCTTGCACACATTGGATGTGTGGCCCAAAGTGGTTGTATGCGCCAACACGTGTGTATTTATGTATGTATATACGTGTAGTCCCTTTCAGAGTCAGGCGACCGTGGTGCTCCTGAAAGACGATTAGTCGTCATTTACCACCTTCTCTCCCGGTCTCAACGGGCTCCTTTTCTGCGTGACTGCAGCCGAGCCTCGCCAATTAGCGCTGCCGGCGTGGCCTACCGTCTGATCTCTCCGAACATATGGAGGTTCTTGTTTGACTGAAGCGTCTTGATAGAAGCACATCTGATTTTCTTTCTTCCTTGTCCTCTTTAAACCAAAGCACTTAAGATGGACCGAACAAAGAAAACAGACAAAAAGGGATGGGAAGGGAGCCTCTGAATGGAGAGAGAAGGGGGCAAAGAAAGCATGCGGGGTGAAACCAATCCGCTCGATCTAGTCGCGCGATTCGTCGTGATTGACATGTGATTGATCGCTATCGTTTGGATTTGTGATCTGTCCAGTGAAATCCCAAACAGTGTTAATGTGCAAGCTGAAAAGACACCAGGACAAGTTATATTTTTACACGAAAAAAAACGGGACAATTCAAGCATGAATTGGCAATTGGCCAATGCCTTAGTTCAGCACTATGATTTAGAGTAGACTATGATTTTTTTTTTGCTATTCAACACTCAAATTGAAACCATGGTAAGTGATATGAACCACGTAGGTGTACTAAAAAACGGAGCGAAAAAAAAATAGAAAACATGGTGCATTTTTGCAGGCCTACAACGTCATGCTTTTCTGCAGTGTGTACATCTGGCGAAGTTCAGTTATGTTTCGTTCATATTTTGTGTTTGGAGCCTCATATGTTTTCTGCGCCATATAGTGCATTTGAGCAGCCTTCTACCCATTCGCGCTTTTTCCACAACTGCATAGACTTTCAGCTGTGAGCTATGTGAGCATATTGTTCTACCATATTTTCATTGTCGTCTCCTCCATTTCGTTAGAACGGTGAAGAACAAAACGCAATTAATGAGTTCTGAATGCATGCATATCGTGTGAAGTGGGTGTGATAGGCTTAACAGCTGAGAAGTTGAGCCAGAGAAGCAAGATATCTTGCAAAGTAGCAATGGGTTTCGAATATGTAGTTACCAGTGGACTCTTGCCATAGCACATTAATTGTTCAAAGAGTATGTTATAAATAAGTGGAGAATGGTAAAAGAACGAACGTGTTTCGTTGATGAGCGAGGTCCAGTTGTGTGTGTTGTCACTCGTAGCTGCGATGTGCACAGCACAGGCCCGGATGTTATGGTAGGAGCCTCAGCGCAGCGGCTCTGTTGGCTGTCCAGATGACATCGTTTGTACGGCGAGCCTTCAGGCTCTTGTTCGTTTATCTTTCCACTGTACGTTTTTTTCACCTCTTCCTACAAAAGTACTGTTCCAACAACAGTTGTGTGCGTAAGAATGATCAAAATGGAGTTTTGCATATTGTATGTGGATTATGAGCGAAGACGAGCCAATACTTCTGTGGCCTAGTAGAGAAGGCACGTTTGATCTGGTTTACAGTACACATACTTACCAATACGTATGAGGGGGGGCCGTAGGCCTACTGCAGAACAAGCAGCCTTGGCCTTAAATATCTGAAATGTGGATCAATTGAGTAGTACTTTCTTGTATTTTTCCTTGTTGCAAAAAAGAATCGATCGAAGTTACTGCTTTCATTTTATGCAACATAGCCTACAACCTTCGTTTATATTTACTCCACTAATTCAACTTTTATGTAGTTTTCACGTGAATGCCATTGGGGGCAGCTGTAACATGCCGGGGACAGTAACAGTGGCTAGCCTATTTTACTTGCTAGCTAGCTTGCTGATGCAACCAATTCTATATAGTGCGTGTTACAATTGTCCCCAGCCGACCTCTCCTAATATTTGATAAAATAATTGGAATATAACGCATTGTGTGCAGCTAATAATTATACTAGCATGCAGATAGGAAATAACTCATCACAACCACCTGTTTCTTGTGTTCCTGTCCAAATGCATCAATTGTGTAGTTAAAATCTTAAAACTTAACAGTTACAACCTCACAGAACGACTTCTGTCTATAACTTATGTCAGAGATTGAGACACAGACTGAAATAGCATGCTGATGCCATCACACAGATTGTCTAAAAGATTGTCTATCACCATGCTATGGAATTTGACTTTTGAGATGACAATTTTGGAATTGAATGGCAAAATTATTTCTTATCATGACCTGCAAGTTAACCTTCTTGCTTAGCCAACAATTAAAAAGGCATGCTCAGTAATTGAACCGCACTTTAAATAGCTTCTAAATAAATTATTTCGCGTCTATAGTAATCATCCAATTAATCCCGGCAATCAAATGTGCCCTTTTAAGACTTTTCGAAGGGAAGAGGAAGCCACATCTATATGTTTTATAACCGTTCCACATTACAATATCATACGGGCAAATATAAGGGCGGACATTGCATCTGATAGAATAAACCTATGAATAACCGAAGTTACAGTCTCACGGTTGGTGTTCGGAAGGGGGGATTGGTAAATTTCTCTGTATTGGTGGTGTAGAGAGTTCTATCAACGAAGCATTTTACGAGCGACAGCATGTGCTTTCTCCGTTAAATCATCTGCACTGTGTGAAGATCTGTCCGCACAAAGTGACGGGGGGCTAAATCGAGCGTCTTTCCTCATTGCACCTCTAAGATAACAGGCGACCGGGCCTGATGACAGGAGAATGTACTGGGTAATTGACAGTAACATTTTATTAGAAAAATCATAGAAGGTGGCGATGTTTTACGGCCAGGTTTATAGGAGACATCCTATGTGGACATTCACCTCTGCCCCGTCAACCCTAGCATTTAAAGTCCACTTAAATTACGGACCATTAAAAAGAATGTGACGAGATGAGGAGTAAAACGTTTAGGTCTTCTTCTCAATCTAGGTCACCTGGTAAATTTGGAGAACAGGGCACAGACCCGATTCTATATTTAAAAATGTTGTTAAAGAGTGTTCCATAATGGTTTCATAAAGTCCTCAAGAGATCACCAGTGTCAAAGAGAATTGAGTGCTGTAACCAATGAGAAACACATGTGACGGTAGACATAGCATAACAGGTTCTATGCTTACTCACATGAATCTTGAGATTCTTTAGATCCTCTAAAAAAAAAAAACGTGTGAAAAGTGATTTTTTTAATGTATTCAGTTTACACGAGAATAGAATTAAAACAAGCTATTTACAGATTTTTTTGTAGACTTGGAACGCCTCCAAAAGTAACGTGCATTGTTAGGGATTTATGTTATATTCTTTGCTGTGTAGGCAATTGAAAGTCTTTTTGTCGGAGCCGGTGACTCCTTTGTCCTTAGAAGCAACCTCTTAATGCCTGAAAGGGACTTTGCTCCATGCAGACCTCTTCAAGCCTCCCAAAGCATGTTTAGGTCTCATTCGTAATGTAAAGCGTCCTCGTGCACAACTAATTTTGTGTGATTATCTGAGCGCACTGATTTCGAGTCGCATTATTCCCCTGCGGTAGGTCAAGTGCAAAAACCTGGCGCTCAAGTCAAGCTCCCACACCGCTTATAAAACTAAACACACGGCCTTACCTGCCCGCGGCTCTAACTACATCTCGACTAGTAATTAACCAGTGAACCAGCACAGCAAGGACTAAATCGGCGTCATTTCGTGCTACCGTTCACAGCCATGTAGTCATTTTTTATTTATTTTTTACTAAACGCCTTGTTTTAACACTAAAACTAGTGTTTGGCCTACTGTACAATATGTTTGTTTTGTTGTATTGGTTTAGAAATCTAACATAATTGCAAGAAACCTTTTCACCATCTCTTTCCTTCATTTTACCCGAGTTCCTTTTCTATGTCATTGCAGGAACAAAAATTATCGAAAAATGGTAGCCCACTGTTATTTCTCAGCTGCAGTTGTGCATGTATTAGGGAGAAACAATGGGCACGCATCATATTTGAGTTGTGGTTAAGGAGTAATTTCATTGTTTCTGTTGTGTAAACGTGAAGTGCATATTTGGTTAATATTAAAATGGAATCGGGGGCTTTGCTGTGATCTTTGCTCGCTGCGTGTTTGTTTTCGAACGATTTGCATTTCAATTGGGATTGCGCTGGGGCTTACTGGGGACAGCAACTCCTGTTTGCCGTATCGAGTTTTGTTGGTTCCTTCGGGTGGGCTATATGCACAGGCGATTTACATTTCTCCAATCGTGTTTACAGTCAATTTAGTGTGAAAATATTTTTTCTGCACTAAGAAAACAGACTTGCGCCCAATAAATCAATATTCACCACAACCTGCATGATCACAATATGTATAAATCTAATAATAATAACAAGAATATGTCTAATAACACACGGGAGACCTAACGGTGTTATGCTTATGCCCACTATTGTTGTTTTATTTTAAAGGGAGAGTAGCATTCAGCATGATATCTGTTCCCCACAGGCCTCGGGGAATCATGGGGTCACGTCCGCAGCTCTCTGGATAATGTTGGACGCGAGCTGGGATCGCATCTACTTCAGGTAGTCCCACTGCCGTTTTTTTAAAACATATATTGAGATTTTGTGATGGAAAATTCATGAGATATATTTATTTGTCTATGTGTGCACGTGTGTGTGTGTGTGTGTGTGTGTGTGTGTGTGTGTGTGTGTGTGTGTGTGTGTGTTTAAAAAAAATCGGGTGCTACCATGTTGAAAATCATATAGGCCTAGTAGTCTAATTATATGTGTGTTTACAGTTATAAATATATTCTACAAATAGGACATGACAAGACACTATTCCCCCCTATGTTATAGCTACTTTGGATTTATTCCATCAGCATTTCCATCATACATCAGGCTACAGTGTAGCTTGTTTAATATTTCGTTGTTCTGGTAATAATTAACAGATCATTTTATTTTTTTTTAGTTATTGGTGTTGTTGGCCTATTAAGCGTGCGTCTTTTGAATAAGTTCGGAAGCCCCTGCTGGTACGACGCATTCTTGGCCGAAACACCGATTGGCGATTGTTTCTTGAGACCGTAGCTACGTCGCAATTCTCCAATTCCGTCTTTCATACCACCATAGACCCAACAACGTTGTTAGTGACGTAATGCAGCATGTAAAGGGTGCAAACTAGTCGTACACATTTACTTAAGCAACTGATGGAGCATCCTCATACTTAATAATTGATGAGAGCGAAGAACTAACTCATTATAAGAGGAGTTTTATTGTGTGTCCCATAATGTAATAATTACAATCTGTCGGGGCCCATCAGCTACACACAGGCAGTTGCTCCGTGGTAAGAAGATCCAGTGAGAGGTTATGGTCCATTTCTTTCCCTCAAAGTAAACTATTAAAACCCCAGTGGCCCCCTTCGGTGCATCTCGCAGTGTTATTTCTCACAGATACGCTGTTTTTTAATGTTTCACTCAAGATTGTTGGTTATTCATTAAAAAAATATGATAAGTGAAATTCTCAATTGATAGATATAAGGGTAGGTAGAGAGATGGTCAATCTCAAAGCCAATATCTAGGAGGGACGCTTTTAACGACTGGTTGCGAGCAGTAGTTCCAACTTTGCCACCATGTTTGCGATTGATCGTTGGAACTATAAACTCTCGAGAAACACCAAATCGCTGCACCACGGTTGAAACGAGATTGTAACTGTGATTAGACTCCGACGCTTTCTAGAAAAGAGCCCCTGGTAGACTAATTCAGTAGACCTATTTTACCGGCAATTCATCATCCCATGTGTGTGTTTCTGGGGCCCACCGGATTTCAGTGGCCCCCTATAATCACAGTTTGTGTCTGTCTTTCTTTTTCCATTCATCCATTAACGAATATTGCCAACTGTATTTACATCTAGTATTGAACTGAGTTTTTAGCAATAATGTTTCATTTATCATGGAGGGAAATAGGCCTACACACAGTTCAACCCAGTTTCTTGTTCATCTGTTGTTGGCATGCTGTGGACTTTGATGTATTTCTATGAGAGAAAATATTTGCCAGATTCTATTTTTAGAAAAGTAACTGAAGAAAACTGCATTATGTAGGACCGTTCTAATTTAGTTTTATTTCTTTATATTTGAGGCTTTCAAAATGTTTGATATGTTTATATCTTTTGCTATGTTTGTATTGAACATGTTTAAATCAGCCTATAAACCTATTGACACATCAGAGACTTCCAGATGAAAGTCTAGACTTCTAGAGAAATCTTGGTCTCCTATCCATTAGAGCACTTCTTTAACCTATATCGACTTCTCCCCCCCAGACGTTGGATGGGTTCATTTTTGTGGTGGCCCCTGACGGGAAGATTATGTACATTTCGGAGACCGCATCGGTCCATCTCGGCCTGTCACAGGTAAAGTGCGCAGGTCATAGTGATGCTGTGCTGACCGTATTTCTTTTATTCCACACATTATTCCACAATTATTGTCTATGTTCACCAGGTTTCTGTAGGCTAGTGCACAGTATGGTGTTCATGGCGGGGATGACAAATATTCATTTTAACAGGTAGAGCTGACGGGTAATAGCATTTACGAGTATATACACCCTGCGGACCATGACGAAATGACCGCAGTGCTGACGGCCCACCAGCCTTACCATTCGCACTTTGTTCAAGGTAGGACCCTGAATGTATGACGCCACATGGTTTAGCTGACTTTATTTTCTTCAAGTGGGTAAGGGTAGACTACATCTGTCTAATACATCTGTCTATTTTTATTCTCTCTCTCGTTTTATTTAAGAATACGAGATTGAACGCTCTTTCTTTCTGAGAATGAAGTGCGTACTGGCAAAGCGAAATGCAGGTCTGACCTGTGGCGGGTACAAGGTATTTCATCATATTTCTTATGTTGTTTAGAGTACATAAGTCTTGTTCAATGGAATTTTTTATTTTATTTTTCTCTTTCCCCAAGGTACTTAAATGGTATTTTTCTTTGACCTAATTACCACGTAGGCCTATTTAAGAAACAATGCATTCAGTTCAGTTCTGAAAAGTCTCTTCATAAAATATGAATTACTGTTCAAATGTCTCTGGAATAGCCTATATTAAGAATATATGTGACAAATGGTTATTGTTTGAGTTTCACTTAGCACTATTACCTCACATGCCCTTGAACAGTTGCTCTTGGCTAAGGCCTAGAGCAGCTCCGAAAATAAGACACTTCACTCTATTTCTCCTTTTTTTGTTTGTAGGTGTGCGTGAGTGTGTGTATGTGTGTGTGTGTCTGTGTGTGTAAGGGTATGCATGTGTACGTTTACAAATGTATTTGTTAATGATTGTACACAACTGCCTTCGCTCCCCCACAGGTGATCCACTGCAGCGGCTACCTGAAGATCAGGCAGTACAGCCTGGACATGTCTCCGTTCGACGGCTGCTACCAGAACGTGGGGCTGGTGGCGGTGGGCCACTCTCTGCCGCCCAGCGCCGTCACGGAAATCAAACTCCACAGCAACATGTTCATGTTCAGGGCCAGCCTCGACATGAAGCTCATCTTCCTGGACTCCAGGTACAAACATTTACATTCATTCATGTAGCAGCCGCTTTTATCCAGAGCGACTTCAAGCACAGTATAGACACCCATCTCCATGAGCATGCGTTCTCTGTATCGGTATGGAGCTGTGGGATCTGGTGTTTGTTAGCACTTCAATCTATTGCTTAACCGCTTGAGCCTTAGGAACACCCTTACAAGACTGCTGAGAAAAACTCTTAACAGAGACAGACAGCTAGAGCTTCACACACAAATTAGCTTCTGATTTTATTTCAGAATGGACATATCCTCAGTACTTACAACACCAAATGGGCTCCTTGTTTTTGTAGACGCTGAAAAAGTGAAAGAGGGAGGGAGAGCAGGGCGGAGAGAGGGATGTTTATTTATTTATCTTCCACGTCTCTCTGTTCCGCTTTGACACGGTATCATTAAGTGCATGGCAAATGTGTAAACCCAGTGAAACTAGGGTGTCACTGTTTAGCATCTGACATGTCAATAATTCATCAGGAGAAGAATGCGATGGGCACACAGGGCAAGCACAGGTGATTTATGAGCTGGTTATGACATAGAAAAGTGTGAAAATGGAATTGGCTTGTTTCAGGTGTTTGTGTGTATAATTCATATGTTGTGAAATACATTTTCAGCCTTTGTGTTTATGTAGGCTTAAACGACATATGCTCAGTCATTGGTGTTGCGCACATGTAAATCAATTTGTGTTTGTTTATGTATGTTTTTTTGTGTGCGTGTGTGTGTGTGTGTGTGTGTGTGTGTGTGTGTGTGTGTGTGTGTGTGTGTGTGTGTGTGTGTGTGTGTGTGTGTGTGTGTGTGTGTGTGTGTGTGTGTGTGTGTGTGTGCATGCATTTCTGTGTGTCTCAGGGTGGCAGAGTTGACAGGCTACGAGCCTCAGGACCTCATAGAGAAGACGTTATACCACCACGTCCATACCTGTGACACCTTCCACCTGCGCTGTGCCCACCACTTATGTGAGTTACGTTGGTTTGTCCCCCTTCACTGGACTTCACCTCAAAAAACCTCAGGCACAGCTGCAGCTTCCAGAGCAGAAACACTCAGTCCAAGAACACCAAATGACATTAAGCCTTAATCAAATTAAAATAGGAAAATGCAAATGCCTGAGCCTCAGTGTGACGTTGTTCATAGCTGGGGAGCTCACTCAGCTGAAAAAGGCAAAGATTCTAGTTTACATTTACATCTAGTCATTAAGCAGATGTTTTTGTCCAAAGCGACATACAAGGGTACAAGTTTGATTTTGAGACCTTTTCCTTTTTGTACCCCTTTTGTACCCCTTAATTGTCAGTGTTTTCAATGGAAATGGGGCGACAGTGGTACAGGAGGTAGAGACATTGTTTAGTAATCCGAAGGTTGCTAGTTTGATTCCCTGTCGAAGCGCCCTTGAGCAAGACACTGAACCCCTAATTGCTCCTGATGTGCAGTGTGCCATCAGTGTAGATGTAAAATGTATATACATCCCTGAAAGTCGTTTGGATAAAATGACTAAATGTCTAAATGTAAAATGTAATTAGTTGTGGGGGGATGCGACAACTTCACCCTGGCCTCTGCGTTTTGTTCGTGTTTGGCGCTGACTGACCGTGTTTTCATCTGCCCACCTAACCCCTCCCGCAGTGCTGGTGAAAGGCCAGGTGACCACGAAGTACTACCGCTTCCTGGCCAAGCAGGGCGGCTGGGTGTGGGTGCAGAGCTACGCCACCATCGTGCACAATAGCCGCTCCTCGCGACCCCACTGCATCGTCAGCGTCAACTATGTGCTCACGTAAGTACCGACCTCAACTCCTTCTGATTCGCCGTGCTACTCAGCCAATCACTAGAGCCCTCACTATCACTCGCAACGGACATTACTCGACCCCTGTGTCATGAGCTTGCCATGACCGTGTCATAAACATGTCACGAAAGAAGACATACTCTGTCATAGTTCATCATGGCGGTTCATGGTCAATAGTATTACAATGTCATGCTACAATTATTGTCAATTGTCATAATATTACACGCTGTCTCAGACTATGTTATGAGTTCTGCCATGATATTTATTGAGGAGGAAACACCATACTTTTATATGTTTAGAATCAAGCTGCCCTGGAGATATAGAAATGGAGAGGTTTAGGACATGGATACAATAGTCTCCCAAAAGAAGCCCCCCCCCCTCTCCCTCTCTCTCTTTTTTTCTCTCTCTCACTCTCTTTCTGTCTTTTTCTCTCTCTCTCTCTCTCTCTCTCTCTCTCTCTCTCTCTCTCTCTCTCTCGTGTCAACTCAGCTTCATTCAAGCCTGTCTAGATGGAACTCTCTTCAGTAAGGCTTGCCTCTAACCTGTGGTGCTTGTGGAGTGTTGTACCTTGGTTGAATAGCTCGATCTAGAGGCACACTATTTCAGGGAGCAGCGTGCACATCCGCTACATCTGTGTTCGTCTCGTTGTGTCTTAGCCGACTAGCTGCTCTGGGACCAGAGCCTGAGGAGGAGCTCCCTGGCGTGTTTGTCGTCTCCTCTCCAGGCAACGGAGATAATGAGCACCGGTGTAGAGGGCTCCGCCGAGCCACTAAATAAAGCAATTACAGAGAGGTTAATTAGAAAAATGTCAAGTATTTTGTCATGTCTCATGGTGGGACTCAGACAAAGACAACCAAAGACTCCTTTGTTAAGGACCAGCCTCAACACACAAAGTCACAATGATTTTCTCATTTGTTAAATTATATTTTATTGTTTTTCATTGAGATAGTAACTAATAGAATTTCAAAGAGGTGTTTGAGATGTATTTGGTATTTCTACAGTCTCTTGATAGTGGATTGATTGTGATGCGTTTGGACAGGGTGCGGAGACAGAGCTGCTGGCAGATTGTGTTTAGAATGCTTGTTGCACTCTTGTTTTGAAGAGGCTCCTTTGCTCAGTGGGAATTGGTGTTTGGTACTTGGGAGACTGCATCTGAATTGTAGGCAACTGCATGTAGGTAACTAAATAAACTTGAGTCCATGGTCAACTGTGTGCGTGTGCGTGTGCGTGTGCGTGTGCGTGTGCGTGTGCGTGTGCGTGCGTGTGTGCGTGTGTGTGCGCGCCTGTTTCCACAAACCTTATTTCTTTATTATCCTTAAAGTAGATCAACCTTACAACCAACACAAATAAGTACCTATAAGGTCTGCACACAGTACATTTAAATCGATCACACAAATAAGTACCTGAGTTTTTTTATGTCCGGTGGTTATGACTCCTGTGTATGTCTCCGACAGCTAGTAATGACTCCTGTGTGAGTGTGTGTCCGATGGTTATGAATCCTGTGTATGTCTGTGTCAGGTGGTATTTACTCCTGTGTATGTCTGTGTCAGGGGCAGTACATGGTTGCATGTGTGTGTTCATTTAGTTCATTCACAGGTGAAATTACATAATATGTGTGTCTGTGTGTTGTTGGGGGGAGTATGTGAGTGTGTGTGACTGTGTGTACTTTTGTGGGTTCGGGAGGGGGGGTATTGTATGTGTGAGTGTGTGACTGTGTGTGTGTGTGGGGGGGGGGTAGTATGTGTGTGTGTGTGTGTGTGTGTGTGTGTGTGTGTGTATGTGTGTGTGTGTGTGTGTGTGTGTGTGTGTGTGTGTGTGTGTGTGTGTGTGTGTGTGTGTGTGTGTGTGTGTGTGTGTGTGTGTGTGTGTGTGTGTGTGTGTGTGTGTGTGTATGTGTGTGTGTGTGTGTGTGTGTGTGGAAAGTCATTGCTGCTTGGCTGTGTTTGCTTTGTGTCTGCTGCTACCTGGCTGAATGAGTTCTATCAGAATAGGAGTGGCCAGCTTGGGAGCCTAGTCTCTTTCATGTTTTCTCACCAAATGGCAGATATAGACTCACACACACACACACACACACACACACACACACACACACACACACACACACACACACACACACACACACACACACACACACACACACACACACACACTAGTGTCTGGTAGGGGATGTGTGCAGGTTCTTACACTAGTGTCTGGCAGGGGATGTGTGCAGGTTCTTACACTAGTGTCTGGCAGGGGATGTGTGCAGGTTCTTACACTAGTGTCAGGTAGGGGATGTGTGCAGGTTCTTACACTAGAGTCTGGTAGGGGATGTGTGTTGGCTTCATTAGCATGCAGCCCGGAGCTGCAGTTAGAGATGTAAATGAATGAGGCCATAAAATCCCCCATTAACGAGAAGAGCTCCAGCTTGTGTTCGCACAGAAATGAGGCCATGATAATAACAGACGTCATGCAGATTTACCTCTTCCTCTACCTCTCTCTGTCTCTCTTTCTCTCCCTCTCCCTTTCCCTCCCTCTCACCACGTGACTCTCTCTCTCCCTCGCTCTCTTCCTACCTCTCTCTCACCCTGTGACTCTCTCTCTCTTTCTTCTTCTCTCCCTCTCCCTCTCTTTCTCTCATACACACACTCTTTTCCCTTACATACCTCCATAGCCCCATAGCCATAAACCTCCCTCTCTCCCTCTCTCACGCACTCTCTCCCGTTCTCCCTCTCCCACTTTATCTGCGTTTCTGAAGCCGTGCCCATAAAAGCATGTGTTTATGGGGCTTTAATTAATAGGCTGTGTAGTTGATGAGTGTTTATGGGCTGGCAGTGGTGTGGAGGCCAACTCCTCATCCAGACCAAAAGCAGCCAGACCGGCACAGTTCGCCCAGGCTGCCCTGCTACAAACGCCTTGAGCCTAGTAGACAGACACCACTGCAAAGTTTAGTCAGAGATTACATTTCTAAAATAGCCTAACCGTTAAAAAAACATTGGTATCACACATACACAAATTCATTGATTAATCATTATTGTTGCCGAAGATCAACTTTGGCAACATATCTCCCAAAGTATAGCCTATGTACTTCATTTGGGTAATTGATTTTCTATATCATAAATGCAGACCTAGGGACTGAGTCCTAAACAACTGCAAACACTTATTAGATCTCTGGTCCTCGTTATTGCAGTCACTAAACGGAACAAATGTTTTGTGGGAACTAACGTTCACATAGGCTTCTCTTAGCTGACGCACATCTAATTTCAAATCAGTTGCCGGCGAACCACGACACAACGATTTTGACCATAGAGTTGCCGGTGAACCACCAAGACACACCTGGCTCACTTAAAGCATGAATGACTTACAGGAATGAGTTGCTTGGTCGCTCTTGAAACCTTTTGTATTATGTGTCCACAGTAAGAGGCCATACACATACTACCTTAATATTGTGTGTGTGTCTCTCAGATGGCTCACCTTTCTGTTTTGAGAGGAGGTGACTGTCCTGTAGTGCCAGAAACTGCCTTTGGGATCACCTGTCTTTCCCTGCAGCAGCTCCAGGTGTAGGGTAGCACCTAGGGTCCCCGTCCCACACAGAGGAGGATCCTCCCCAGAGTAAGAGAGCGTCGATAGGAGGCAGAGGGTGTTGCTCAGGGTCTGACGGCCTCTGTGTGCAGGTAGCCTGTCATGGCGAGGTGAGGTGAGGAGACTTGCCCCGGGTTTGACCCTGTCGACTATCTGTGTTTACCCGTTGCGGTGAAAGTCAATCTGTGCTAAGCAGAGAAAAGAAGTGACCTGGGTCTGCCTTCTTCTTATCACCTAGCCCTTATCACACATAGAGTGTGCGGACCGTCACAGCAGTAAGGCTACTATAGGTGTTTCTGTGTGTGTGTGTGTATATGTGTATTTGTGTGTGTGTGTGTGTGTGTGTGTGTGTGTGTGTGTGTGTGTGTGTATGTGTGTGTGTGTATGAAAGAGGTCAAATCAATGAATCAGTAGTTGGAACCTCTTTATTTGCACCTACAGACAAATGCCTGTAGTTGACTTGAGTGAACTTATTTTCACTTACAAATTTACATACTTTTTGAGTTTATGTGTGTTTTGTGTGTGTGTGTGTGTGTGTGTGTGTGTGTGTGTGTATGTGTGTGTGTCTGTGTGTGTGGGGGGGGGGGGGGGGTTGGGTGGGTGTTGGTACAGTGTCGATTAGCTAACTGTGTGCACAGGTGTCTGTTTAAGGGAATATACTGAGCTTCGCACAAGTAGGGCTTCTGGTTATCTCTCTTTCTATCCTACCTGGTCTTCATTCCTTTTGTCTTCCACCTCTTGTATCCATCCATCCATCCATCCATCTATCTATCCCAAAGCTGATTCATGGTAGGAACCAAAATCCATAGAGCTCTTCAGCCAGAAATCAATTCCCATTTCCCAGTTATGTCTCATGTAGGATTTTTCTTGTGGGCTTGATTTAGGAGTGACACAGCCCTTAATCTCACTGTATATTTGAACGCTCTGCTTCCCAATCGGTGTGTGTTTGTCGAAGCCTCACACCAATCCTCACGGAGAGGCGCCGCGCCTCCCCACACAGCGCCTCCCCGCTCCTCTCCCCTTCCTCTCCTCTTCCTCTCCCGGTCCCGACACACACTCCCCATCTAGTGAGCAACTGGGCCCTAATTATCTAACAGATGTCTAAGTACATTCACTGCAAGAGAGAGGGGGAGAGGGAGAGGAGAGAATCTGTTTAGAAAAACAAAATGTGTGCAGCAGAAGCACACCAGAGACGTACTCAGATAAACATCTATATGCCTAAATCTGTTTGCATTTGAGTCTTTACTTCAGTTCTGTTGTTGGGGATTTTCGTTTAAGTGTGTGTGTGTGTGTGTGTTTCTACAGCGATAATGAGTATAAGGGACTGCAGCTGTCATTAGACCAGGTGACAACGACCAAACCGACTTTCCCCTACAACAGCACACCCAACCCCGTGTCTGACAACCGTAGACCCAACAAGACTAGGGCCGCTCGCACCAAAGGCAAGACACGGCTGTCTCCATACCCACAGGTGAGTGTGTGCTCTCTGTGTGTGTGTGTGTGTGTGTGTGTGTGTGTGTGTGTGTGTGTGTGTGTGTGTGTGTGTGTGTGTGTGTGTGTGTGTGTGTGTGTGTGTGTGTGTGTGTTGTGTGTGTGTCGTCACATCACAGTCATCGGCAGAGAATGGTTAGACGGCTGCCAACCATTCTTTAGGAGGCAGCTGGAAGTTGAAAGGCGTGAAACAAGAACAAACATGGAACTGTTTTAGGAGAGATTTTCTCAATTGCAACGTCTCCTTCAGTGGAACAAAGTGGGTAGCTGTGAAACATTTTGGAAGACGGACAAGTGTGAAACATTTTGGGAATGAGGCATTTTATTTTGTGGGCTTTTCCAACCGTCCACAGGTGTCTGACTGGCCTGTGTCTGTTCTGCCATCTGCACTCCCCTCCTCTGCAACTCCCTTTACTTCTCTTACCAAGCTGGGGCTGTTATATCTTCCAAGCTCTGTTATTACTAAATGGAAAGTTGAAGCAACTGTTAGAACTGTCTGTTAGAACGAAAAAAAACAAGAGACTTCTCAGTATGTAGAAATTCTCTGACTATTAGTCATGTGTCCATCACTCCATGCTGTTATTTGTTGCTTCGTTTAATGTTTTCTTTGTATGATGTTTTGTGTGTGTGTGTGTGTCTGTGTGTGTGTTTGTGTGTGTGTGTGTGTCCAGTATCCCGGCTTCCACACTGAGCGTTCCGAGTCAGACCAGGACAGCCCGTGGGGGGGCAGCCCTCACACAGACTCCACCTCCCCCTTGCTCCTGGAGCAGAGCGAGGGCCTGGAGGCCTCCTGCGCCTACCGCCAGTTCCCCAACGACACCGCCACCCGTCCCCTCTGCTATGGCTTGCCCATCGTCGAGGATCACCTAGGCGATGGCCACGGGCACGCCCATGCCAACGTGGGCTCATGTGAGAGGGGAGGGCGCTGTGAGGCGGGCAGGTACTTCCTGGGGAACCCCCAGACGGGCAGGGAGGCGTGGTGGGGGGCGGCCAGGTCCGTGCTTCCTATGCCCAAGGTCTCGCCTGAGAACGGGGACGGCTGCGACGGCATCATGCCCCACATCGCCTCAATTCACAGCCTGCACGGTGAGTTACGGCCGCGCTAATGCAGTAAACAGTGTCTGTGAGTGTGTAAGTGTGTTTGTGCGTATATATTTATACATATTTAGGGAGGGTGTGGTTTAATGGTTTTATTCGTTTTTCCATTCCATACTTACAAGTATAAGTGTGTGGGTGTGTGTCTGGGTGATTGTGTGTGTGTGTGTGTGTGTGTGTGTGTGTGTGTGTGTGTGTGTGTGTGTGTGCGCGCGCGTTTGTGTGTGTGTGTGTGTGTGTGTGTGTGTGTGTGTGTTTGTGTTTGTGTCTGTGACTGTCACTGTGTGTGTGTGTGTGTGTGTGTGTTTTGGCTAACTTCCCCTTCTCCTCCCCCTTGCAGCTCGCAGTCAGTGGGAAGAAGACAGCGTGGTCAGCTCGCCCGACGGCGGCTCGGCCAGCGACTCTGGTGACCGTTACCGCGGTGACCACCACTTCCGGACCAGCCCTACGGAGCCAAGCAAAATGGAGACGCTGATCCGGGCCACGCAGCAGATGATCAAGGAGGAAGAGAGCCGTCTGCAGTTACGCAAGGGGCCCCCATCTGCCGACGCCCCCACCCTGGGCCACGCCAACGGCCTCGCCAAGCCCCACGGCCCCTGCTTCGCCTCAGACCTCTCCTCCCAAGGGGCTCTACTCTGCCGCGGGCCCGGTCAGCAGGCTGTGAGCCCCGTGCCCAGCCCCGTTCCCCTCTCCCGGCTGGGCAGCCCCGGCCCCGAGCGCCTGGCCAAGCCCAAAGACTACATGCAGACTGAGCTGTCCCCCCAGCACCAGGCCACGACCCACCTGCACCACCACCCCCATCAGCATCCGCACCACCCGGCGTCCCAGCTGCCCTACCCGAGCTCGTGCGCCGCCTCCCCCACGCCGGCGCTGTATCCCTCGCACCCACGGCCGTACCTGGACAAGCACGCGGCATACTCGCTGACGGGCTACGCGCTGGAGCAGCTGTACGATGCCGACGCGCTCAGGGGGTACTGCGGGGGCACCTCGCCCTACGAGGTGGCATCACACCTGCGCATGCAGGGCGCCGAGCAGACGCCCGGACACAAGGGCACGTCTGTCATCATCACCAACGGGAGCTGACGCCCTGCCTGATGGGGGGTGAGGGACTCCAGGTGTTGGGGGGGAGGGGAGAAACCATCACGGACGATAAACAGGACAATACAAAAAAACAAGAACCCTGGGGTTACACTCTCTGTGTGCACACACACACACACACACACACACACCCACACACACACACACACACACACACAGCAGCCTGTCGCCACCTGTTTGTATTTATCGTTGTTTTCTTCTGTTGATCTTTTTGGAAACATAGCCCAATGAATTGTGGGCAACTTTAGCCACGAAGTATGTCAGCAAACAACTCTGTCATAGATTTGTTTTGTTTCTTTCTATGTGATTGTTTGAATACATGAGATAGAAATCATGTGAAATGCACTTTTTACTTTGCAGTGACATGGGTATCATTCGATCTCCTGAACTTTTTTTCTTTCTATCACTACAACAATCTCACTCTGTGTTCAGCTCAAATGACATTGTATCATTCTTAAACAGCACCACCTGATTCATCCACTACTGACGTGTAGCCAGGTAACAGTCCTGACTGACAGATCTACTCCATACCTGTAGACCGTGCTGTAGACTCAACCACAACAAACAGAGCACCCAGCACACATCAGCCGCTTTCAAACAATATGCAGTTCTTACAGTCAAGTCTGGCGACCCATCATCCCCATACTGCTGCAAGAAGCATGCAGAGGCCTACTGGGCCAGTGTCCTGTGAGAGACACGAGACACAGACTAAAGGCAGGGCCATGGGGTACGAAGAGGTTACATTACACCCACAGGCAGCCAGGGGGGAGAATGGACACTTGTTTATGATGGTAGAGATAGGAGTCTGGTTAAAGGTTGAATGTGATGTAAGTATGGATGAATGGATGGATGGATGGATGGATGGATGGATGGATGGATGAGTGGATGGATGGATGGATGGATGGATGGATGGATGGATGGATGGATGGATGGATGAGTGGATGGGTGTGTGCTGCTTTCTGGAATGCTGAGGAAGCTCCTGCTCAGGGGGAGAGGCTGACCATTGTCGTGTGTGTGTTTGTGTGTGTGTGTGTGTGTGTGTGTGTGTGTGTGTGTGTGTGTGTGTGTGTGTGTGTGTGTGTGTGTGTGTGTGTGTGTTAGGGGGTTGGGGATGTGTGTGACATTGTTGTCCAGATAGCTGCTGAAGTTGGAGCTTGAACCCACACCACGGCCAAGCCAGACCTGCTTACACTCTTCCCTCTTGTAGGCTATTTATACAATGATTAGGATGATTTTTCTTCTTTGAGTTAGTTTTTTGAAAGCAGAATTTCTTTTTTTTCTTTCAAATTTATTTATGGTGTAAATATGATGAGTTAACAAAACAAAAAAGGTGGAAAAAATTGAAAGTGGAAAAATGTATTTATTATGTGAATGATACAAATGTTTTCTTTCCGTTTTAAATATAGCCTAGTTCCAATTAAAGTTTCCGTGTGTTTTTGACTACAACAACCATTGTCAGTAATAAACACAATGATTTAATTTAAATAATCATTTATTTTGTTTTGTTATAATCATTTATTTAGCAAAACTGCTAAATGGTCACCCTTTATTTCACCAGCTCACGAAAATATAAGGACACAGAAGAACAGATGCTGCTCTAATGCTCTATTTAAAAAAGAGTACCCTCGTTGATACATCAGGTGTTTTGGTACGTAGGACAGCGCCTAGTAGCACGGAAATGTAACCTACAAAATGTTGCAAAATTGCCTATTTTAAATTATCATAATTAACCTGTAGGCTACGTTATTCACTTAATGTGGAAACATTTCCTAATTTTCACATTTTAAGTGCTTCTGAAATCTATTTTAAAATTTGAGAAATAAATCTAAAAAGTATTAAGCCTATTTTGTGGAATTTAAGAAACGACGACGTTCTTTTTTTCCAACGGAATTATCAAACATGATTTAGTCTACTGCCAATCTGCTGAGTTGGTCTGATGTTAGCATTCAGAATATGAAGGTATTTGTCATAGGCCTAACAATTTGTTACGAAAGGACCTGAAATTTTCCACTATGCCATTCCAGACAGTATTTTCATGAGAGGGTGTTTAGGCATGAATTAATATCAGACACAGGAAAACATCCAATTAAAATCAATGTCATTGTCTTCACAGAGTCCGCCCATTCCAATAAACTGTGATAAATTCAGTTGCAGGACCAATTGCGGATACTGCAGAGATGAGATGTTTTAACACATACCTCACAAGCCATGATTATTTTCATTTTTACCTTTCATTATGAGGGAATGAACTTGAATTTAGGCCTATCCTTTTGAAGCTTCTTGAGATCGGATTCTTTTTTTTTTTTTAAGAAAATGTTCACATCTGTCTAAATGATTCCATCAAGTGATTGGGGGGAGCGCAGGTAAACAAAAAAATCCCTCTATCACAACAATCAAAAATGATTTAGTGTGTTGACCCGAATCATTTTTTTGCAAACAGTTCCGCGGCAGACCGAGCTCTTACGCCTGCGTCCAGAGCGCAGTGCTTTCCCCCGGGTTATGTGTAGACGCGATGTCAAATAAAACTCATGATGGGAATCGATACCGCAGGAGCTCCAATTAGGCAAGGCAGCGCTCAGGATCAGAGAGGTCAACAATAAGGAAAGGCTTTCACCCTCCTACCGATCCGATAGCTGTTTACAGTTCGCCACTGTTTCTCTGCCCGTCTTAGGCTACATCTTTGATCGACTTTCCTGCATTCAAAATTTTCATTCTATTAAAGGGTGTAAAATCATTTTTTTAAACGAGGGGAAAGGCCTTCTTTCGTTTTCATTGAGTTATTTTGGATTAAGATTCCAAGCCTTACCTCCAAGTTTCCTGCATTGCATTAAAGAGGCAGGAATAACCTGTGCTGTCATGGCAGATGTGTTGCCAAGCAACTGGGAGTAACAGAGACACCATTAACACAAACCTATGAGCTGTCTCTGTTCTGTACTAGGAAAGCTGAACACCTCTTGCGGTTTACCCTTGTGTGTAGCCTCTTTAAAGAACGTCTCTCTCTCTCTCTCTCTCCCTCTTTCTCTCCCTCTTTCTCTCCATGTGTTTCCCATATTTTCCTCGTATTTCTTGTTGCATTTTATTGATTTATAGTATGCTCTCAAATGCTTGGGCTTCTTGGGTATTAAAATTGGTGTAGGTTATTGCAGCTGGATTAAGCCTTCAAAATGTTCCACTGCCAGAGTTAGCTATATGTATAGTGGTCAGTCTTTACTAGTGTTCTCATCAGCCCTTTTGTCAAGATGCTCCCCCCCCCCCCCCCCCCCTCCCTGGCACTTCCTTTGTGGCTGCTGTATGTTTTTTTAGCAGTTTTGCTAAAGGAGCACACCTGGATGCGATCAGAAATGCATTACACATGCACTAGGAAGAGAAAATTATTTACAACCACGGGGAAAGCAACCAAGATATGTCACTCATGTCACAATCAAAGGCTGGGTCAGAGACAAAACCACTGGCGAGGAGGAGTCAGCCGTTGGCTCGGGTTCTGGGCACCCAGCGACATGCCTCTGGTGAGAATCAAAAACATCCCTCAAGTGTCTGGACATGGCTCAGCAGAGACTGGAAAAGAAAATCAAAGAGCAGGAGGGATAAATAAGCATTTTCATGTGCTCTTTTCCATAAGTGCCTAACTCTGGCTGACACTGAGGAGTGAGTTATTTTCTGGCCTGTTCCTGTGCATAATACGATGGCCTCTGTGTAAAATGCAGTCCAGTCCATTCCTGGAATTGTTTTGTTGGACTCCTGGGCAAAGCTGGGATAGCTTTGCCCCTCGTGTCTGGGTGCTGTAGTGATCACCCGAAGGCATCTGGTCCAGAGCAGGATCACATGCACAGTAGACAAGGGAAAACAGTCAGTGCGGAAGTCATATTATAAGAAACGAAACTCACAAATCTTTAGAGCCGGGTTTGTGAACGTTTGGACGAGCTGTGGTTTTGGGAATCACCTGCTTGGCTTAATAATGGTTCGTACTACGTAAGTTATCAACATAGTTCCCTTGATAGTTTAAATTATGGCTCTGGGAAACACGTGCATTGCAACTGCATGGTTCTAAATTTGTATGCTTTTGGGAAACACACTCCAGTTGATCAAGTTCTCTCACTCTCTAAATAACATTACAGACATTCAGAGAGTTTAAGTTATTGAGATGAAACACGGCCCAATATGTTGTCCCACTAGGGTACAACTGCATTTTAAAAAAATGATTTTCGATGTTGTTGTGCTGGCTGGGTCTTTAAAAGCTGTGCTTGTGTACTTTCAGCTTGCAGTTAACCATACCATTCAGTACGCAATTAATCATCTCTGCAAGTCCAACCCAGTGGTTCTAGAGTGTCAGAAAAGTACTTATCCCGGAGAGGATGCAGACATTGTGCTGTGAAACTAATCTTCAGAAACTA